>NW_005871082.1:196045-197589 GCF_000147115.1 Myotis lucifugus
AGAATTAACATACAAAGTGATCCTCTGCTGGTAATACCCTGAAGCATGCAACAGAAACAAACATAAAACCTCTTTGGAAGAGCAACCTCTTGACCCATACTCCTTGCCGCCTGGTATTCCCACAGATAAAGCTTTCCCAAAGATGGGTTCACAGTCCCAAATTGCAAAACAAGAAAACAAAACACCATGAGAGTTATCAAGTGGCAGCATCGGACTCTCAAGAACTTGAGAAATATAATTATAAGATATACACTATACATTGAGTTACCATATGATTTATCCTCTAAAATAATAGCAGCATTATTAATTAAGTGAAACTGCAAGCAGATATCTTGCACCTAAATATAAACTATCCTATCTAATAAAAGAGTAATATGCAAATTAACCATCACTCCGCAACAAAGATGGCAGCGCCCATAGTGGCCGGGGCGGGACGCTGGCAGCGTCACCCTAGCAATGCAAGCCCAACGTCTGCACCCCAGCTGCGCAGAGGGAGGGGAGGAGCCTCAGGCCAGAGGCCAGGGCGAGGGACTCTGCTGTCATTGCAGGCCGGGCTGAAGCTCCTCCCCCACCCCCCATGCAAGAATTTTGTGCACCGGGCCTCTAGTGTTTATTATGATTAAGAAAACCAAAAAACTGCAAGAACAAATCACTGTTTTTTTTAAATATATATTTTATTGATTTTTTTACAGAGAGGAAGGGAGAGAGATAGAGAGTTAGAAACATCAATGAGAGAGAAACATCAATAAGCTGCCTCCTGCATACCCCCTACTGGGGATGTGCCCACAACCAAGGTACATGCCCCTGACTGGAATCGAACCTGGGACCCTTCAGTCCGAAGGCCGACTCTCTATCCACTGAGCCAAACCGGCTAGGGCTCACTCTTTTTTTAAAAAGATCTCCCCCAAAATAGAACTTCTAGAAATAAGAGTTATTGAAATTAAAGACTCAATGGATAAATTCAACAGCAAAGTAGCTATAGGTGAATAAAATTAGTGACCTGGAAGACAGATAAAAGGATATTTACTTATCATTGCAGTATAGAAGATAAAGAGATAGAGAATATGAAAGATAAAAGAATATAAAAGGAAGAATAGACTACTATAATAGCTAATCAGAGTTCCAGAAGAACAGGTGAGCAACAATATTTGAACAAATTATAGCTGATGTGTTCCTTGAATTGCTGAGTTATAAAATTACCTGATTTTATACATTGACTAGCTTGTTATGTCATTTTATTGCACAGCCAAAGAAATATTTGTATTTCAGTGGGTATATTCATTTGTGCATTCATAAAGTCAGTCGGTCAGGAAAGCATTTTATGTTGCCAGGCACACTTTGAGTGCTAGAGATACAAAGTTCAAAAGAAAGAAATTTGGGGGAAAGCGCATTTAGAAATCTTTTAGACTGCTTAGCAGGGCAGGGGCTAGAGCAAGGTAAGGGAGGCATTTGCCTCAGTCACACAATTTAAGGGGCATCAAAAAGCTCAGCAACGAAGTCAATAATATCTTGATGCAATATTTTTTAAAGTCAAAGTCAATACA
>NW_005871082.1:197855-202826 GCF_000147115.1 Myotis lucifugus
TTATATTACAAAAATAATAAAGTCAATGGAGTCTTATAAAATAAAATAATAAAATAAAATAAAGGGACAGAGTGAGGCAAGATGAGTGAGGCTTGGCTATACAAGTGCAGGGTCAGGTCCTGCCTTATTTAACATTTAAAAATTTTGTTTATCATAGACTAGAGGCCCGGTGCACAAAATTTGTGCGCCGGTATGGTCCCTAGGCCTGGCCTGAGATCGGGGCCATCTTCCCTGGCTGCCAGCAGTCGCCCCCCCCCCCACTGCCACCCACCCCCGGTTCTCCATCCACCATCAGGCAATCGGAGCCTGCCGGCCAGGGGGAAGGAACTGAGAGGTTGGCTGGCAGGCCCTGATCAGGCAATCGGGGCCTGCGGGCTGGGGGCAGCTCCTGCATTGAGTATCTGCCCCCTGGTGGTCTGTGCGCGCCATAGTGACCGTCATTCCGCCGTTTGGTCTATTTGCATATTAACCTTTTATAATATGGGATGCTTCTGCATTGGTTTTGGACTTTTTTAAATGTTAAAATATTATTCATTGAGATTACTGAGCCTTTCAGTGCCCTTTAGATTTTGCACACAAAGGCAAGTGCCCCACTCGTCCCCTTCCGGCATGTCTCTGCTGCTTAGACTATATTAGCATTTTTTATTGATTTCAAAGAGGAAGGGAGAGGGAGAGAGAGATAGAAACATCAATGATGAGAGAGAATCATTGATCGGCTGCCTCCTGCACGCCCCACACTGGGGATCCAGCCTGCAACCTGGGCATGTGACCTCTTGGTTCATAGGTCAATGTTCAACCACTGAGCCATGCCGGCTGGGCTATAGTAGCATGTTTTATACTGTTACAGACTTTAGTCACTAGGTTAGGGGTTGATGCTGCCAGCAATGCACAGAGTATAGTGTTCCTGCTCCTGGAATTCCCCTGACAGTCACAGCAGAGCAAGAAGAGAATGTCAAAGGGGATGGTAAATAGTTGCCCTTTTCCTCCTGTTTTCTTCTGTGTCCACATTTTTGCTTTGAGTACTTGCCACTTTTTCTACATCTGATTATTCCGAGGGGAAGAGACTGGCAGAGCTGGGCTGTGGGAGGGCGAGGGAGCCCTGCCTGGAGAGCACTGATCATGCCCTCCTTCCTGACAGGAAATAAGTTCAAGGACCAATCTGCAGAGCTGCTCTGCCAGGCCCTGTCGGTAAGAAGCAGGGGGTGGGTACCGCTGAGCCAGGGGGGAGATGTCCCTGGAGACCTGGGGACGCTGGGGAGCCTCTGGGTCTAGGGAAATGCATGGTATAGGGCGCTGGGGAATGTTTGGCCTCTGCCCATCCTGGCCAAAGCCACAGCAGGTGGTAGGACTGTTTTTGGATGGCAATAAACTCGCCCAGGTGTCATCAACAGCCAAACGAAAAGATGAACACGAAATTGTCTTCAGTGTAAGAACCCTAGTCCCCCTCGTTGTGGGTATGTGGGAGCCCCCATCCCACTGACCTAGGATACGGGAGGCATTTGCAGTCCCATGGAAGACCCACAGTACCTCTCTGTCCACTGCTTTTTCCCCAGGCCAATTACAGAATTAGGGAAATGGATCTCAGCCACAACGAATTCTGTGACAAGGACGGGGAGTTCCTGGGAAGCATGCTGGGTGAGTCCCCACGGAGGGAGGGGCTGGCAAAGGAGAGGGACCTGGCAAACAATCCATCTCCTGTTGTTGTTGCTATTGAGTGTTTTCATTGTAGAAGAGACCACACCCAAAATACATTGTAAATGTGGGGAGTAAAACTTTAAAATGGTTAGGAGAACATCTAGAGCAGCGGTTCTCATCCTGTGGGTTGCGACCCCTTTGGCGGTTGAACAACCCTTTCACAGGGGTCTCCTAAGACCATCCTGCATATCAGATATTTACATGACGATTCATAAAAGTAGCAACATTACAGTTATGAAGTAGCAACGAAAATAATTTTATGGTTGGGTCACAACATGAGGAACTGTATTTAAAAGGCCAGAAGGTTGAGAACCACTGATCTAGAGAAAGAGTTTGCTGATCTCAGAGAAGTTAACGCCTATTACATAGGCACAGTGAGTATAAACCATAACAAAAATTATCTGTATATTTGACAATAGGTTTAAAATGGGGGATGATCAAAGACATTGTGGGCAATGTTAAAAGACAAGTAATAGTCAGAAGTAGATATTTGCAGCATTTATAGAATATTAAAGGTTAGTGTTCAAAATGTTGATAAAAGATCCTACAGCTCAATTGGACGATGATAAACACTCCAAAAAACAGTGTCAGGCCCGGCCAGTGTTGCTCAGTGGTTGAGTGTCAACCTATGAACCAGGAGGTTATGGTTCCATTCCCGGTCAGGGCACATGCCTGGGTTGCAGGCTCAATCGCCAATAGAGGGCGTGCAGGAGGCAGCTGATCAATGATTCTCTCTCATCATTGATGTTTCTCTCTCCCTCTCCCTTCCTCTCTGAAATCAATAAAAATAGAAATTTAAAAATAAACAGTGG
Organism: Myotis lucifugus; assembly: GCF_000147115.1. NCBI lineage: Eukaryota > Metazoa > Chordata > Mammalia > Chiroptera > Vespertilionidae > Myotis > Myotis lucifugus. The sequence continues at coordinate 200,363 of NW_005871082.1, forward strand.
TCAAGGCATATGGACAATGAAAAATCAAAGCCAAATGCCCAACCTCTTTGGTAATTAGAGAAATGCCATTAACAGAACAACAAAAAGATTCCCCCTTGTCATCTATCAAAGCTGCAAAATGTTCAAGTCAGAGAATTCACAGTGCAGTGAACACAGGGATAAATAACCCTCAGAAGCTGCCAGGTAAAGGCACTTTGGAGAGCAATTTGACAGTATTTAGTAAAATTGAAAATATGTATATTCTAGGATGCAGCAATTCACTTCTCCCTGTCTCAGAGCTCTCTCTCTCTCTCTCTCTCTCTCTCTCTCTCTCTCTCTCTCTCTCACACACACACACACACACACACACACGTCTAAGGAGTTTCATTGCAAACTTGTTATAAAAGAAAAAAATAATAGCTCCTAAATGTTCATCCCTGGGGAAAGGAGTAGACAGGGGGAGGGCACTTAGTGTGGGGGTGGAGGGTGCTAATTTAGGTGCGGTGATGAGAGAAAGGCCCACAGGGAAGGTGGCTTTCTGTTGAAGCCTGAATATGATAAATAAGAAACAGCCGTGCTAGGTTCTAGAAGCTCAGCATTCCAGGCAGAAAGAACAGAGCATGGCACATTCGAGGAACATGGGGGGAGGGGGACAGGGTGGCTGGAGCAGAGTGGACAGTGGAGGAGAATGGAAGGACAAGAGGTCATCGAGGTGGCCGGCAGCCACTTACGTCAGTTTTGTGGGACTTGGACATGCACGAAGTCTGGATTTTATTCTCCTGTGATGAGAGGTCGGCGAAGGATGTGAACGTGGGGAATGATGCGGTTTGATTTGCAGTTTTAGAACTTCTGTTGAAAGCAACTGAGGAGAACAAGAATGGGAAGAGGGAGGCCAACGAGGAGGCCCGAGGATGATGCGTGGGCTAAGGGAGCAGGCGGTGGAGAGGGGATGGAGTCAGAGTATATTTTGGCAGCAAAGCCAAAAGGACTTGTTGACCTGAAGAATGAGGGAAAGAAAAAGATAGACTCGTGATTATTTTGTTTCAGATACTGGTTTGAATGGGTGTCATTTACCCAAATGGGGAAAATTCAGGGAGTCACAGGGATAGAAGAGCAGGAGTTGGGAGGCAAGATTTCCATTCGGGCCACGTAATGTTTGTAATGGAGACATCAGGGAGGCAGTTTGCTATGTGAGTTTAGAGCTTGGTTGGGGCTGGACAATTACATTTGGGATCCAAAGGCATGTAGATGTATTTAAAACCATGGGACAAGGGAGTGACCCAGGAATCAGTGATGCCCATGTACTCAACTCTATCTACACTCGCCTCTATCTCACCTTGTCCCAAACAAAACTAACAATGATCAGGTGTTTAAATAGGATGTTTTCCCAACCCCATGGATAGGGTGTCCCAAAATTCACGCAAGAAGTAATTTTGATAGAAAACACAGGTTTATAATTAAAAATTGTAAATTTTTTATTGATTCATAAAGTATACAGTATAGGGTTATGTATGGAATAGCACATCAGGCAAATGGCCTCCACAGCTTTGCTGGCACATACGAAAAGCCGTGGTCTTCATTGGTCTTCATTGTCCCTGCTCCTGGGCCATAATTGGTACTTGGAAATGCTTATCAAATTGAAGGGATTGAAATCAAAGGGCAACAGATATTAGAATCTGATTCAATAAACCAAGTAAAATTAGGCTTTTATTCTTTGTTGTTGTTGTTAATGTTCACACAAAATTCAAATCTTGCGTGAATTTTGGGACACCCTATAGCATTTAAACAAAATAATCTCTAAGTTTTAAAAAAATTGTGCAAGTTCCATGCAAACCTGGCATCTAGACAAGCTTGATGCCTCGCTACTTCCAATAGGTTGTGTCCCTAAAGCTGAACGAAATAGAAAGTCTGGACCCACCACTGCCCCCTGCAGGTCTCCATGTGAACGACATCGCAGGATGTAGTGCTCCCTGCGATCACAGCCTCCCTCTGTGAACACGGCTCCTGTTTTCCAGGCTGTCTCCCTCTACTTTAACGCACACCATCCCACCAGGTGGATATTTATGCTGCACTTGACCCGTCCCCTGTGAGTCACGAGCCTTACTTGTAAAAGTGATGCCATGGCGAACAGCTACAAGCATGTCGCCCTTCGCACAGCCTGTCTCTTTGGGAGGAGTCGCAGAGGTGATTCCGCTGGGTGACAGGGTGCACACACGTTTATAGGAAAATACTTGGGACCAGATGATATTTGCCAAATAGATGGTATTAACTTGCTTGCCACCTGCAATACCTGAGTAGGATTATTTTACTTCATTGTTGACAGCACTGGAAATCATCTCACGATTTTGTGTCTAAATGAATCACTGAACAAATGTTACTTCTGCGTTTTACTTTTTATGAGCGCTGAGCTCTCCTTATTCCCAATGGCATCGCTCTCTGCCAACCCTGAGAGTGGGTTCCCTGAAATGCAGGGGATGCTAAGTTG
>NW_005871082.1:202926-214314 GCF_000147115.1 Myotis lucifugus
TCCCCCCCCCCCCCCCCGCCAGCCCTCAACGTAGGGCTCCAGACACTGGACCTGAGCTGGAATCACTTAAGCTCACGGGCAGCTGTGTCCTTGAGCAACGGTCTCCGGGTAAGGTCTCCCTGGGAGTGGTGTGCTGAGCGGGGGTGAGGGGTGAAGGGTGAGGGGGTGAGGGTGGGAGGGTGGGGGTGCGAGGGAGGTCCCGCCCCGCCCCACCATCTTGAACTCTTCCTCATGGTCGCCGCTGATGCGGATATACTGAGCTCTTCCCATTGTTGGCCTCCCTCCCACAATTCCTGGGTGCACGTTGTTCTTTAGCATAAATCCTGTCCAGGAGAATTCACCCTGCTAGGGCCTAGGTGGCATCTTTGGGAGTACTTCAAGGGAGCAGTTTAATGATGGAGTAGGGAATGACCAGAACCCAACAGGAATGTATTCTTGAGACTGAGTGCAGCTGGGAGGTCGGGGAGAGCTGGCCGAGACCTCCCTCCAGGGACCACTGAGTCCCCAGCCTGGATGCCGACCGGGGATAGATGCCCCTTGATACCGGTGCTCTTCTCCCCCTCCCTGGAGTCCAACGTGACCCTGAAGACACTAGATATCTCCATGAATGGCTTTGGGAACGAGGGGGCTGCGGCCCTGGGGGAGGTCCTCAAATCCAACAGCTCCCTGGCCTACCTAGATGTCAGCAACAATGACATCGGCAACGAAGGGATCATCAAACTCAGCAAAGGACTGGAGTTCAACGAGTGCCTCCGAACCCTGAAGGTAGAGCCTTTACCTGGCTGGGAACGGGTCGTTTTGCGTGTGCGTCTGTGTGTGTGCGTCCATGGGTGCGCATCCAGGTATGTATCAGTGCATCGTGTGTAGGTGTGCGTGTGTCATGTGTGTGGGGATGGGTGCAGCAGGGTGATGGGGCTGGATAATGCCCGGGAGAATCACTGTGAAATGTGCCTGGTGCCTCACGTGTGCGTATATTCTCGGCTGCCTCACTGCTACAAACCCAGGATCCCCCGCTGCTCTCAGCTGGTGCGCGTACAGGAGTCATCCCCTAACTGGTCTCCCTTCCTCCCATGTGGGTCTCCTGCAGGCTCTGGAGCATAAATGATTCCACCACCTCCCCCCCCACACACATACACACACACCTACTCCCCTGCGGCTTAGACCCCTTCTGTGGCCACCTGCTGCGCAAATCCAGGTCTCTAACCCTGTGTGCTTCTCCAACCTCAGTTCACCCCATGCTTTCCCAAGGCCTCGGGGTCTCCTTTCATCTCCGTGGTCCTGCCAGGGCCTTGCTCACGCCCGTGCTGGGCCTGCAGGACTCTCACCGGCTGATGTCCTCCCCTGGCCTTCACTGCTTCCTGCCTCAGAGCGTAGCTCGAGCAGCAATTCCCCAGGTGGGTGGGTGGGTGGAAGATCGGACAAAAAGACAGGCAGGGAGAAGGTGCTTACAGAGACGTCTGGGTGGGACAGAGACTGCGATTTGATGCAAAGAAATGGGAGCTGGGCCCTGAGCCAGCCTCTCCTGTCCCCACCTCGGCCTCTGCCTGTGTCGCCCCCCTTCCCACAGCTTTTCCTGAACCCTATGAACATGGATGGAGCTGTGTCACTTATCATGTCCATCAAGAAGAACCCCAGATCCAAGATGGAAAACCTTGACATTTCCGTGAGTAATCAGATGGTAGTCGCTTGTACCGTGTCAGCAGGTGCCAATAGCCGTGCCCCTCAGAGGCCTTCACACCTTTTGGGGCGCAACTCTGCCCCCCTCCAGCGGTCCTTTCAATAGAGCAGCTGTCAGTCAGTGGCCGAGAGTGAGAAATCATCTACCCGGCCCTGGACCAGGGCCCTGCACACCTGAGAGCAGGCCGAGCTCAGGTGCAGAAACGGCGGGAAAGGGCAGGAGGACCCAGGGCAGAGCGTCTGTCAGCCGTCCTGCTGGATGGCCCCGCGTCCCAGAAAGGCTCCAGAATCACAGGGCTTTTAACATCTGAGTCATAGAACGTGGACAGACTTGCATTTTCATTTCATAACGTAGCCTACTCAGAGCAGTGTTTGAGGCTAAAGTTAAACAATCCCTTGATGGGCAGGGAAAGCCTGAGGAAGTGACTTCACTCTGCCAGGTTCTCCCGCCTGAATCACCCTAGAGGTGGTAGCTGAGAATAGCCGTGTCCTGCATGCATCCTCCACTTTATACTCTTTTTCCTCCCAAAGTGATGTTATACCTGCCGGCTCATTAGATCCTACTCCGGGAGGCGGGTCCCAGAGCTGCCGTAGCAAAGGTCTGCGAGCTGGGTGGTTAAACAATAGAAATCTATTGTCTAGCAATTGTGGGAGCTAGAAGGCAGGGTTGGCGCCATCTGAGGGTTAGAGGGAGAATCTGTTCTGTGCCCCTCTCCGAACACCCAATGGTTGTTGGCAATATCAGAGTAGGTCCACCCTAAGGACCTCATCTTCACTCAAAGACCCTATTTCTAAATACGGTCACATGCGCAGGTACCGAGGATTAATATATATATAATGGGACTATAATTCAACCCATAACAAGAACTTTCCCTCATTTTCCCATTTTGCATATAATTAAACTAAAACAGAGAGGCTGGGTCACTTGCCTAGGACCGCACAGCAAGTGAGAATCACAGCAGGGAGGAAAGCCAGGGCTTCTGCCTCCTACTCTAGAGTTCTAAAAAGGCACAGAGGGACATTTTTTAATGCCACACAAATACGTTTTGCTAAGCCATTGACGCCTTGCAATTATAGCCGTGATGACATTTTGAATATTTAAACCCAAGTTCCTTGGAACTGAATAATAAGGTTATGTTTGCCACAGATTATGAAACACTGTAAACACATCTCTACTTTCTTTCTCTTTTCCTCACCCCTGCCTCCTGCCCCAGGCTCCTGTGCTCTGTTCCCTCACCCCTTTCTCCTCGGAGGCCTGCTCTCCACCCTCACCCCACAGCTCTGACCTTGCGCCCACTCCGCCCTGCCTCTGAGTCCCAGCCACGGGTCCAGATTTTGTGGATATTTGGTTTTCCCTCCCACAGAGCTGGTTGGAGGGGGTGGAGCCAGGCCCGGCCTTGGTGTGTCTGAGGGAATGTCAGACATGGTGCTGTTTGAACTCGGATCACTTTGCCACTAAACAAGCCTCCCAGGAGGGAGCACACCTGTGCCATTCCCTTCCCTCTCTCCCTCCCCCTCCCCCCCCTCCCCAGACACGCATCTCCTAAACCCCAGGGACCTCAAGGAACCCCATGAGACTTGCAACCAGGGCAGCAATGGGCAGCGGCAGCTCATCCAGGCTCCCCCCGAACTTGTCTCCAAGGCCCCCTTTTCTCTGACTTCCCGGTGAGCCGAAGCAGCCAGCCTAGGCTCTCCTGTAGCTTCTCCCAGGCCCTTCTTTATTTCACTGTCCTCAGTGGTTTTGGGGGGGAGTTTTTGTTGTTGTTGTTGTTTTGGGGGGGTGCTGTGTCAATAAATTCTAGCTTGCTTTACTAAAAAAACAAAAACAAAAACAAACCAAAACCCCACAATCCTACCAGGAACAGTAGGGCTGAATTAGCGTTTCTCTTCCGCAGTCATCACCTATGCTGCCATAATAACTCTGGGGGGGTTGGAAATTCACTGGTGATGCTTCTAGAAGGAATTTTCCTCTAGAAAAACCTAAGGAGAAGTCTTCAGCCCTTTAAGCAGGGATTAAGGCTTTTGAAAGGCAGGAGGATACTCAGAACCAACCTGAGGAATGAAGCGGGTTAATCTTCCCCCAGGGGGCCAGGTTTGCTCCAACGCTATTTCATGGAAACACAGCTCCTCCTGCGGCCTGTAACCCCGGGTCTCGGGGACTTCCTCCGAGGAGTTCCCAGTGTGGGCTGAGCCGGGCCCAGGTGGTGGGCATGAGGGGTCCTCTTCCAGGGCATCTGCTCTGAAGACCAGCACTGGCACAGGGATGGGCCCGTCTGCAGCCCCATCGCCACACGTGGACGGTTAGGCTTGCCGTCTGAGAGCGTTGAGATGACCCTGTGTGGTGAGCCCCCAGCACACAGACAGAACATCCAATCCATCATGCAGGAATCGCACGAGTTAAACCACAAGCTCTAAACAACGTGAACCACCCCCTCTAGGAGCTGCATTGCGGGACGAACTGGAAGAGACTCGGCCGGCCCTCTGGCTGGCTTGGGTGGGACACTGGTCTGGGCAGGAGGATGGCGCAGTGGCGGCCCCCTCCCCACGATGGGTCCCCTCTCTCCTTGCCTCAGCATGTGATGGTGTCCGAGCAATTTGTGAAATTCTTAGATGGGGTGTATGCCGTCCACCCCCAGCTGGACGTGGTCTACAAGGCAATCCAAGGCCTCTCTGCCAAGAAATCCATCATCCAGTATCCAAACCCCATGAAACTGATCCAGGTGAGCCCCTGCTTTCCTCTCGGCCCCACTGGGACCCCCGCAGAGAGCTGTCCTCTGGCCCCAGTCAGCTACAGAGTCTCCCCTCCCCCAAGGCGTCTGCACAATCCTCTCTGACAAGGACCCTCAGAGGAGGAATATTCCCTGTGGATTTCCAGAGCCCTCCGCAGGAGGGGACAGCTGAGAACTGGCTCAAGTGGGAGGGGCGTGGAACAGGGTGGTTTCTACCAGCCAGGCTCCTCCCCTGGCTGTTGTAGGGCCAAAGGCAGGTCACTGAAGCTTTCTGTGCCTCAATCTCTTCACCTGTAAAATGGGCACAACGAAAGCACACACTCTCGAAGGGATGCTGTGAAGATTAAATTCTAGAATCTGCATGAAGTGTTTAGAACGATGCCTGGCATATAATAAGCACCCAGTAAATGTGGGCTCTTTCCAACAGCTGGTAAGAAAGCCAAGACCCCTGTGGTCAGGGCAGCCATGTGGTGGCTTCAGCTAAAGAGGGACCCTCAAGGCCTTTACATCTAGTGGTAACCTGGCTTGAGTCTTAGATCATCTCTGGCAATCACAAGAGGCAGATGTAACAGTGAAAATAAAAAATCAGAGCCTGCTAGAGCTACTAGGGGGTATTAGACTATTAGAGCCATTGGGGGTATTAGAGCTCCTCAGGTCTGACCCCCTCAGAGCAGCATCCAGCCCCAGGCCTGGTTGTCCACCGCTGGCTGTCACCCCAAAGTTCTAAAAGGCAAAGGGCTATCAAGTATCTTTCTAGGTCAGAGGACCGCGGGTGGCACCGAGGGGAAACCTGTTTTGCAAGGGAAGCAGGATGTCCAGTGTGCAGGAATGGCGTTATCTGATGCAAAGTGAGGGCCTGCCCCTTGTTTCCAACAGCACAGAGAAGGAATCTAGTCAAGACCAAGCCCCACACGCAGCGTGAAATGCAGTCCTTTCCCTCAGGGGCCAACAAGCGGGTTTGGAAAATGGGACAGATACAGTAACTGCTAATAGAAAGGGTCAGATGGTAGACTAGAGGCCCGATGCATGAAATTCATGCAAGAGTAGGCCTTCCTTCCCCCGGATGCCAGCACTGGCTTCCCTCTGGAACCTGGGACCCCGGCTTCCCTCACACCCCCGGCTTCGTCTGGAAGGTCGTCTGGAAGGACGTCCTGAAGGATGTCTGGTCTAATTCGCTTATTACGCTTTTATTATTATAGATAATAAATAAGTGGCAAAGCAGCAAGCAGCAAAGATAATCAGAGCCCAGATTAGAGGGCATGTAGGGTTGGCAAACAGAAAAGGATGCTTCCTGGCAGAGATAGGGTTGGGAAGGGCCTTGATGATCGAGGATTCAGGTGAGCAAAGATACTAAACAAGGACCCCAAAAGAATATTTTAATGATATTGAAAGGGTGTTCACAGTGTATTGGCACAGTGCATTTTATAAACCAGTATGTACAGTAGAAAAACGATGGGTGGCTGGGTGGATGGTAGATAGATAGATAGATAGACAGACAGACAGACAGACAGACAGGTGAAAGGATACACATCAAGATGTTACCTCTGGATAGTGGGATTGGATTTATGGCTTATTTTTTATTTTCTTCTTTCTACTAATCTAAAATCACCTTACAATGTGAGTGGCTAATATTTTTTTAAATGAAACATTATTTTTAAAATACTCTAACACAGTGTAAGCATCTGTGTGAAATGATGAGAATTAAGTGAATTCTGAGAATCAGACCTGCCTGTCACACAGCGTGGCTGTGGTTGGCTTCTGGACTCTAAGCCAACACCAGCTCGCCCACTGCCCACAGTGCACCATCTACACGAGTCTCAGCAGAGGCAACTTCAGAACTAAATAATGCACATGAACACAGTCACTGCCCCATTCCTTCGGTGCCCTGTGCAGACAGGACTCTTGGTCTTAAATGACGCACATGCGGGAGACTCTAGCTCCTGGGACTGCCTCGTCACACGCCCCTGTGGCCTGCTGGGTCTGGGTGGGGAGGGGGAGTTGTTAGAGATGTTACATGGGCAAGCATCCGCTCCTGGTGTCTCCCTCCCTCAGAGCTATGCCGACCAGAACAAGATCAAGGTCCTGGACTTCTTCAAGAGCTTGACCCCTACTGGGATGATGAAGATGCCTGTGAGCGAGTTCTTGAAAGCCATGATACAGGTGCGCTTATCCGTGTGCCCCTGGGCACTGTGTGTGTGTGCCTGCACATGTGTGCATGTGCATGTGTGTGCACATGCATGTATGTAGGGGGCTGGAGAGCAGGTAAGCTGAGAGCTCCATTAACCTCACATGTTCCACCCACTTCCTCAGCAAAACAAGATCCCCCTAAACCGGTTCCAAATCAGGGAGCTGATCAAGCGGCTGGATGACAAGAATGGCAACGTGAACTTCAGGTCAGCACAGGCCCGTGGCGGGCCCCACCCAGCCTCTGCCCCAGGTGGCCCTCGGCTCTCTAGAACGGCAGTCTCCAGCCGGTGGTCCGCAGACCATTGGTGGTCCGTGAGGTCCGAAAGGTTGGCGACCGCTGCTCTAGAAGGCACCCCTGAGCACCAGGGGCCACCCCATCTGCATGGCATTAGGTCTGGTCTCCCCTGCATAGCAGGCTGCCTTTGCCCCCTCCCCCACGGCTGCCCCCTGGGTACCCTCCTTCTCATCTTCCGCTGGCTCCCTTGGCCAAGCTTCGGGCTCAACTGCACACGGCAGGCTGCAAGCCTGATTCTGGGGACACAGCGCTCACAGCAGATAGGAGGTGACACAAGGGAGCAGTGATTAGGCCCTGGCATGGTGAGGGAGTGTCACACGGACATAGACGAGAGGGCAGAGGGACGTCAGGTCCACGCACTGGAGTGTGAGCCGGGCAGGGGAACTGCGGGCCGTCCCATGCTGTGGCTTAGGGAGTGACGCAGGTTGTGACTCAGGCGGGAGTCCTTGAAGAGATAGGAAAGGGCTGTGACAACAGTAATAATGATAACCGACACCCGTGAGTCCGACCAGGTGCCAGCCTCTGCCAGTCACCAAACAGGCACAGGTGCCTGAATTCCCACGCACCCCCGTGCTAGTGACGATGGCATTTATTTTCTGTGTTGTGACTACGGTGATACTGTCACCAATGTCCTTTTGTAGGCAGTGTTCGCACACGTGTGTTCTCAGACACACGCTCGGTGGTGCAGACCTGGTGTGATTGCTGGCCAAAGGGTGTGCACATTCTTTATTGCAGTTATTGTTCATCCTTACCCGAGATAATTTTTCCATTGGTTTTTAGAGAGAGTGGAAGGGAGGGAGGGAGGGAGGGAGAGAGAGAGAGAGAGAGAGAGAGAGAAACATCAATGTGAGAGAGACACCTCAATTGGTTGCCAGCCTCCTGCACCACCCCGACTGGGGCCAGGCATTGAACTTGCAACCCAGGCACATGCCCTTGACCGGGAATCGAACCTGTGAGCCTTTGGTGTGCAGGCCAATGCTCTAACCACTTAACCACATCAGCCAGGGCAGGGTGTGCACATTCTAAACTTCAACCTACTGCCAAACCCTGGCCAACAACGGAACCCAGCTCTCTGCTCCTCCCCGGTGCCCACACCAAACCTCACCCATGTGCAGTGCTCTGCCAGGCCGAGAGATGGTTCCCAGTGGTCTCGCTTGGAGCTGAGCCTAAACGTTCTCTCCATCAGCCGGGAGGCTGCTTTGGCGCAACATTATCCCCTTACCTTTCAAACCAGTGTCTTGGAAGTGGTGAGGCCATAGCAACAAGTCTGTCCTGGAAAGAAGTTTCTGTGACAGAGAAGTCCTGGCAAATCGGCCAGTGGCGAGGAGGAGGAGGAGAGCTGGCTGAGACTGCAGTGGACAAACACCGAGGCCAGGACCGGGAGAGAGCCAATAAAGTCTGGCTTGATCTCGGCGTCTCTGGGCTGCTGCTAGTGCGCCCTTCCCAGGGGAGCGCCCTCTGGTTTTGGGGAGCGTGTCCTTGAGGGCCTCTTTAAGAACCAGGAAGACACATTGGGGATGCAGTGGGGTTGCTAGGCGGCAGGGAAAGAGCCGTGGGGAGGAGGCCAATGCATAGAGACGTCATGTGGCCATAGTCATTGTGAACTGTGTCGAGGGGAGAGATTTCGAGGTGCGGGAAGCAATGGCAGAGGGAACAGACGCCCAGGAGATGCGGACAGGGGCCTTCAGGAGCACACGCCGAGGGGTCACGTGTAGGAAGCCAGGCTGGGAGGCGGAGAGACCTGGCTCCTCGGTGAGGCCCGGCACTACCGGCACCTGGCCTCGGAGCCTCACGGTTCCACCTGCGAAGTGAGACAGCTGCAACCGGTTGTAGGGACCTCCCACTCCACGTTTTTCAGGAAACCGGGGAGACATGAGGAGCTGAGCAAAATAGCCAAGTACAGCACACGCCGAGCAGGGGAGGCGGGGGGTGGGGGGGAACTTAAAGGGTCTCGGTTAACCTCATCAGTTACCTTTGCGGATGAAGAACGGCAGGGACTGTCTCTGACATCCCTGTAGCACCGCATGGTGCCTGGCAGATAGTAGATGCTCAATAAATACCCGTGGAGTGAACAGACACATTCATCTGGCAATTGTTTCGGGCGAGCGGTGGGAAACTGGGGAAGTCGCGGGTGTCCAGGAGCTGGCACTTCAGAGCAGCAGAGGTGTGCCGGGCGGCACCCAGGAAAAGCCCCAGCCGCGGGTGTCACTCTGCTGCAGGGTGGGGGTGGGGGGGGGGTGATGCCCAGGCCTCTCCACATCTGTGGCAGAATCATGACGAAACGATGGATGTCCCCCTTCCCACAGCATGTTTTCCACTTTCCCATCCTTATTCAAAGTCTTCCCCTGAAGTTGATGGTACAGGGCCGTGGTCGGCAAACTGCGGCTCGCAAGCCACATGCGGCTTTTTGGCCCCTTGAGTGTGGCTCTTCCACAAAATACCACGTGTGGGCGCACGTACAGTGCGATTGAAACTTCGTGGCCCATGTGCAGAAGTCGGTTTTTGGCCTGGGCGAGTCTATTTTGAAGAAGTACTGTTGATATTTGGCTCTGTTGACTAACGAGTTTGCCGACCACTATACTATAGGGGCTCCGAGTCGAAATTAGGAGGATGAAAAGAAAAGAAAGAAGTACAACAAGGAGGTCGTGGGCTGAAACTCGCACCCACCATACCCAGCAGGACCTGTAGATGTCTTTGCTCCAACTCCCCAGATAAAACAAATCCACTTGAAGCCAGGGACCATGTCTCTTAAGTCTGTTATGATCCATAAAATTCTCCACCAAGTCCCCTGCCTGTGAGTGAGCGTCCAGTCACTGCTGGTGTCTGGGTAGAACCCTGAGGACAACGAGGCCATAAAGTGTCAAAATGTGTTAGCAGCTGTGGGTTATAGATCAGTAAAAAACACCGTTTTCTCAAGATGCTTTTATTTATCTTTTGCATAAAAATGAAAAGGCAGCAATTTTTTTGACCAAATGTTATTATCTGCTTGGGTAGCTATTGGAGAATGATGGAGATACAGGAAAGCGGAAATCTACCCCCGCGCCAACCCTGACCCCCACCCCCATCCCCACCCCCCAGACCACCCACAGACACTGTCATCACCTAGTAAGTGAAGGACCGCCAAGCCCCAAACCTGCCTGCAACAGCCCTGGAGCCTTCCCAGTGGTGGAGTAATTCCCACTTGTGGCCACTAGGTGTCAGGTCAGCTCCAAAAGTCCTTCTGAGGGCTGTGCTCAGCCAGCGTTACACGCTTTGCCATGCACTTCTCTGATCGCCCAAACTTCTGCTCCTGAGGAGACTGGCGTGAAATCTGATACCTGGGGAGGCCTCTCCAAGGCTCAGCGTCCTCATTGTGGACCATGGTAACTAACAGCGACCTTGCATCTTTGTTGTGAGGAAGAAAACCAGGCACCCAGCGAAAGCTCCCTAAACATTCCCCTCCCCCAGTCAGCCCACCCTGGAGCTGGGCACGACCACAGAGAAGACATGCTCCCTTTGGGGGACGGCACAGGGCACACGCCCTCTGACCATGGCCTGACTGGCGCTTTGTCAGCTTGCCAGGTCAGGAGGACTTCCGGCAGGAGGACCCCTGCAGGAGCTCAAGCACCAGGTGTTGGTAGAGGGCCTCGCAGGAGTAGGAGAGGCCAGCGGGTCAAAGAGGGCGCTGGCTCACACGCCCAGCACTGAAAGGGGTCAGGCTGCAGCCGGGGAGAGGACACCTGGCATGCCCCTCCTTCCATGCCCAGCTCAGTGTGGCTTCAGGCGCTAACTCTTTGCATCCTATCCTCACAGCGGCCCTGTGCAATGACGTCTATTATCTCCGTTTATAGCTGGGGAAACGGAGGCAGGGAGAAGTTAAGCTTCTTGCCCAAGGTCTCCTGCTAGTAAGGGGCCAGGTGGAGAGTCAGACCTTGGAAATACGGCTCTGGCTCCTTGGGGCTTAACCTCTGTGCGTGCCTCCCTGCCCCTCAGTGGTTTCCACACAGCTTCGTATCAACACGGGGAAATGTAGACGCATCTGCTCTGTTTACATCCTTTCTAACACCAAGTGCAGAATAACTCAGTTGAGGAGCAGGCATGACCTCCAGGCCAGGCTGGACTGGCCAATGGAAAGGCAGGTGGGGATGCTCTATGGTGGCCGCTTTCTCGAGGTCAGGAGGATATGCCCTCCCTGGCCCCTGCATTGCTCAGAAACTGCACCAGGGGAGGCAGGGTGGGAGAAGAGAAGGAAGCACGTGGAATATCTCGGGGTACCAGAATCGTGACGTGGTTAAGCATGCACAGTCTGGCATCTGACAGTTCTGGGTTTGAATTCTGCCTGGCTTCGCCAATTAGCGGGCTTTGTGACCTTGAGTAAGTCACTCAGCCTCTCTGAATCTCAATCTCCTCAGCTGTACATAGAGAGGATAATGGCACCCCTGCCCCCTACGGTGGGTGTGAAAATTTGCTGAAATCCTGCTTGTGAAACCCTGAGCCCGAAGCCTGGTACACATAAGCGCC
>NW_005871082.1:214414-257832 GCF_000147115.1 Myotis lucifugus
CCAAGGCGCCTTATGTGCCAATCCCAGCTCAGCCTGGTTCAGTGACCCTGAGTGGGGGGTGAAAGGATTAAGAAAAGACAGACAAGAGAATGAAAGCTGGGTCTCGGTGGGACACTGCTCCCTGATGAGGAGACAGCGCCAGCGCCCACAAGCTGTGTCTTTATTTTATAGCAGATGCCACGAGGCAAAGTAGGGGCGTGATCACGTTGTTTACAGCATTCTTGTGAGTTTCAACCTCACTTAACTACATGCACCTGAACTCTATCACAAGGCACGTGGGGCTACGTGTTTGGACCATAGGTTCAAGCTTACAACCACAGCCGTTGGTTATAATTGTACTGGGTGGGCCCTGCCCTCCAGCTGGGACTTGGACGTGGCAATGAGAGGACCCTGTCCTTTCATTAGTCCGAGGCTTGAACCTGGCCAAAACACCGTAACGGCGTCCCACATCTAATATAATCATGACCTCATTACTGTGGCGTTCCACCCATAATCATGACCTCATTATTGTGGTGTTCCACCCCTAAGAGGGAGGGTGCAGGGAGCTGTGGGTGCAGCAGGGCTCATGAGGGGCCAAATCGAGCAGCCACCTGTGGAACACTTAAGTACCTAAGTACTGGGGTCTTTGGTGTCTTTTTTTTTTTAAATCCTCATCCTAGGATATGTTTTTATTGATGAGAGAGAGAGAGAGAGAGAGAGAGAGAGAGAGGAAAAAAGGAGGGAGAGCAAGCAAGCGAGAGAAACCGATCAGTTGCCTCCCGAATGTCAGGGATCGAACCCGAAACCTAGGTATGTGCCCTGACCGCCCTGACCGGGAATTAAACCAGCAACCTTTCACTGCCTGGGACGACACTCCAACCAACTGAACCACGCCAGCCAGGGCCGTACTTGGGTCTTTGAAAACCATGGGAATCGTGCCAGTCTCGGGTTTCGGTTTAAGGCTTGCATAAAATAAAAGGTCCAGAATCCTAAGAATTGGCGGGAGGGAGGAAGGACAGGGACCAGTAGCTCTGTGTGGGCAATGCAGGGGACACAGTGGACACCTGGCATTTTTCTTGGCTGCTGAGGTCTGAGCCTCCTTTTGGGGTTGGGGTGCCTCGCTTTACAAGCCTTTGGAGGGGCGGCTGGGACCTAGGACCATGGCTGCACCAGACGCCGACTCTCTGGGCAGATTCAGGAGGCTGTGTCCCCAAGAACCGAGGTCCCCAGAGAACGTCCTCAGGCAGCTGTGTTGCTGCAGCTGGATGGGGTCCTGGGAGCAGTGGTGGTGGCGATGCGGGTCCAGGGCCTGGGGTCAGCGGGTCAGTGGAGCAAGCTGCAGCCTCGGCTGAGGGGTGGGGGTGGGGGTGGGGGGTCCAGGCTGCCTTGTCAAGCAGGGAGCTTGGGATTGGCTTTCTTTTGTTTTGCTTGAAACAATGATTGGCAAGGCAAGCCTGCGTCTTAAACACTGGCTGCTGACCAATGGCCTAGAGAAAAGAAACAGTTCTCCTTCAGGAAGCAGACATCCTGGCTGGGGTAGAGTGGGGGTGGGGACCTTGGGCCCAGGGGTGCCTTTTAAGGTGTTGTTTTGCCACCACTTTAGGAAGCCCTTGGTGAGCTGGCGTGGGACAGGCTGGCTGGATGCCGCGGTGACTGGATGAATGAGACAAGTCTGCGTGTGCACATTGTTGTGGTAGAATCAAGAACATAATGGGTTTCTTTCCCAGTTCCTGGCACAGGCTTCAAAAACCCTTGGAATTTCCTGCGAGGAGTATCTGCTGTGCTAATAAGGTGACTCAGGGTGGGTCCCCAGGCCGTTTCAGGATGGGGCTGGGCACCAGAAACACCCACCACGTGAGGAGAGGTGGGGACTCCAGCCAGCAAAAGGAGAGGGCGTCAGAAACTGAGTCCAACGCCTGCCCGCCTGCTCCGTCAGACCTCAGTGACAGCTCTGGACACAGAGACTCAGCGGCGCTTCCCCGGAGTCAGCGCATCCAGGAGCTGGGAGGGTGGTGCTGCGTCCCCGGGGAGAGGGCCGGAAACCGCGCTCCCTCCCAGATCTCACCCTGGGTCCCTTCATTCAGCTGCTCCTGAGTCACAGTCTCAAGCTGTAATCATAGCATTTTCAGTGGGTTCCGTAAGTCATTCCGGAGAATTATAGAAACTGAGGGGGTCACGGGGACCCCCAGTTTGGAGTCGGCGAGTCAGAAGGGTGGGTGTCCTGGGGACCCCAGTGACAGCTGGTGTCTAAAGTGGGGGTAGTCCGTGGGGGACTGAGCCCTTAACCTGGGGCGTCTGACGCTGATTCTGGGTGGTTAGCGTCAGAACTGAATTGCAGTCCCCTCCCCCCCAGGTGGTGTGACCTCGGGAGCAGTGGACATGGGACGCGTATGTACGCAAAGGCATGCTCACACCTGAATTACAGAGACATGGTGTGTGTGCTCGAGTATGTCCACGCCCAACAAGAGGGGCTCGCCTGCGTGCTGACACCCAGGCCAGCCTGCTCCCTAGCTGGCATCCTAACAGCTGGGCTTTGTGGCAGCCACCGCCCCCTCCCACTCCGCCCCGCCCCACCTTCTAGTACCTCTCTCCTGGCTGTACCTCTGTTTTCCCAGAAGAGGGCGCTCCAATCCCACAAGTCCTCCAACTCCGCACAGCTGCTTCAGCTCTCTAAGGCGGGGTTGGAGAAGCACAAAACATGAAGATAGAACCCCAGACTGGCTCGGGGAAATTAAATTCCTACTAGGTGCCTGGAAAAGGCTAATGGCTTCTGCAACACAGATCACACCCCAGGGCTCTCTGGGCCAGAACTCTCAACCTGCCTGGGGAGCAGGCTTCTCCACTCGGGGGCCCACCCAGGTTCTGTGTGGGCTGAGCCTGTACCATTTGGGGACCCTCTTTTAAACATACAGATGTACTAATACAATGTTAGGCATGGGAAGTGGGTGTTCATTTAAAATGAGGGGAAAAAAAGGAGAAATTAAAAAGAAGTTGACAATGGCATAAACCTCAGATCCTCCCAGGGCCTGGGAAGGGGCCTCACCGAGTGAGGGTCCCCGCATGGGACCCCTCTGGCTTCACCGTAAGCCCACCCTGCACTTCCGCCAGCGGCAACCAGACCTTCCGAAGGCAGACTCCAGTTTGCTGCCTGAGCCCATCCTGCCCCCAAAACAGGCTGAAAGGGCTCAGCTCCAGGGGTTCTGCGCTCTGAGCCACTGTCCAGTTCTCCTCGCCTCTCTCCTCACTGCTGACCTTGGGCAGCCAGTTGTAGTCACACCATGACTCTCCCCTCTCTGTCCCCCCGACCCCCACCCCTATTCCCCGCTCTGCCGTGCCAGGGGGCTGCTGCCTCTACCCCTCTGCCACTTGGGAGGCTTCCTTGAGTTCTGGCTCTATGGTGGGTCCTCGGTCCACTTAGTGTTTTTTCAAGACTATAAAACTCACAGCCCCCAAATGCCTTTCCCAAGGGTGCTGTGATTGAGAGGCAGGGAACAGTCCCTTCTTCAAATTAGAGGCGGGGTGGGGGGGGTTAGAATGCAAATCAGAGAGAGAGAGAGAGAGAGAGAGAGAGAGAGAGAGAGAGAGAGAGAATGCAAATCAGAGAGAGAGAGAGAATGCAAATCAGAGAGAGAGAGAGAGAGAGAGAGAGAGAATGCAAATCAGAGAGAGAGAGAGAATGCAAATCAGAGAGAGAGAGAGAATGCAAATCAGAGAGAGAGATCGTGTACATTTATTTATACTAAAGTGTAAGTGACTTCATTTAAATTCAAGAAACATTTATTAAGGGCTTAGTAAGTGTCCAGTATTGTTGTGAGTTTGCAGAAAGAAATATAATCAATAAGTGCAGAACCCATCCCTGACATGGAGTTTACATTCTAGCAGGAAGTGACCGACCAGAAAGAAATATAATCAATAAGTGAATCACAATATGTTAGAAGCACTATGGCGGGGGGGGGGGGGGGGGGGCAGAGCTGGGAAAGGAGCTCCAGCAGGGTCACTGCTTGGAGGGGGGGGGCTGCAATGTCAAAAAGGGGAGAAGGGGCATTTGGGCCCCGACTTGGGGGAGGGGGGGAGAGCCATGTGGGTACCTGGGGAAGGGCTTTCCAGGGTGAGCAAAGGCCCTCCAGCTGCCAGGACCCCGCCTTACAGGGCTGGGGAGGCAATAAGTCAGCCAGGAACCAGCTGGACCAGTGGGTCTCCCATGAAAGAGGGACCTGAAGGCCCTGGTGAGGCCCCTGAGAGGGAGTGGGAGGGAGGCAGGACCGCCTTCCCCTCTCCCCAAGCTCCTTCCATGAAGCCCTGGCTGGTCCTGCCACCTTTCCAGCTTGGGCTGGGTGCAGTGCTCCATGGGAGTTTGCTACAGGGACCCACACGAGCCTGGCAGCAGTTTGTCAAGGGAGCCCTAGGTGAAAGGGAGGCAGTACAGGCCAGTGGTTAGGGCCACAGGCTCCGCATCAGGCTGCCCTGTGTTGGAATCCTGGCCCAACCACCTCCTTCCTTCTTCCCTCCCTCTTTCCCTCCTCCCTTCCCTTCCTCCTTCCTCCCTTCCTTGTTATTTATGGGGGGCCTACTATGTGCTGGGCACTGTGTGTGGCACCAGGTTGCAGCCTTGAGCATTGTAGTCGGCCAGATGTGAATTCACAGGGCAGCTCTACTCTGGTGACATGGAGCTTAAGCCCTGAGGCGCACATTCAACAAATACCCGTGCAAACACCACCACTGCAATGCCTTCTGGGAAGGAAGGGAACAACGTGGCAGCCATGTGGGCTGGAACCAGTTCCTGCATTAATCTGATTCTCATTATGTGATAATAGGTTCCACGGCCTATGGCTTTGTGAGAACCAATGGAACACTGCACACAGACCACTCAGCACCCCCACCTCTCACACACACACTGTCCCCAGCTCTGCCTAAGTGCTCCTGCGGAGGTGGGGGTGGGGTGGGGGGGCGGGGGGGAGCATTACTGACCTTGAAGCTGGCGGCAGGCCTGGAGCCTGGGCTCAGGCTGTGGCTGCAGAAAGGGTTGGGGGGGCGGGGGTTGTCTAGCACCAGCTGTGGCCTGAGGGGTCCTCTGGGGCAGAGCAGTGGCTGCTTCCTGTCCCTGTTAGAGCCACCTTCCCTCTAGCCTGGCATTGCCCAATGAGTAGAGGGGTCCCTTCCAGTTCCTAGGCAGGGCCTGACGGCCCAGCTGCCACTGCCAGAGTCCAGCAAAATGCCCCAGGCATTCCTGGACCCAGGCCCCCACCACCCCTTGGCTGAGGGGACTGAACAGCCCCAAGGGCAGTCGCCCTGCCAGGTGGGGGCCGAGCCAGCCGCTGGGCAGGGGAGACAAAGAACAAAGCCATCAGACTTGGCTGCGTGGAGGCCTGGCCTGGAGCTGGCGAGCCACCCTGAACTTCCCCTCGGGAAGAATGGCCCTAATGGGGAACAGAAGGCCAGGGTGGGAACTTTTCCACCACCCCTCCCACCAGAGCACTGGGGCTGGCACGCTGTGGGCAGCTGGGGGCGCCCTGGCCCCAGTCACCAGCCCTGGCCCTCCTCCCCTGGTTGTCAGGATGGGTGGTACTGGAAGGGATGGAGATACCCCAGGCCGCCCTGTGCCTCAGTTTCTCTGGGAGGAAGGTCAGGGTGAGACCTCAAACACTGGCCACGAGGACAGCGTCGGACGTGAGACTGCAGAGTGTGTGGATCCTGCCTTCCAGCCGGGGTCTCGGAGACATTCTGTGGTCTAGAGAGAGGCGAGGGGTGGAGGAGGGCCAGGGTTTGCTGGGAGCAGGGTTGGTTTTATGGGTGCAAGCTGTGCAATCACACAAGGCCCCATACTTAGAAGGACCCGGGCCTTGGCTTCGTGTTCTCTTGTCACTGTCTTACAATCTATATGTATAAAACCCTAATATGCAAATGGACCGAATGGTGGAACAACCGGTCGCTATGATGTGTGCTAACTACCAGGGGGCGCATGGGGAACATGGCTGGCGTCGGCCATGGCAGGATGGTGGGTCAGGTGAGAGGGGGTGCCAGACCAAGGCGGGGCACTGGTCACTGTCATCGGGGCGAGCCTCTAGTGGTTACTAAAAATTCTTTGCTCCCACACGCCATGGTCCTGCCTGGCACTCACACCTGCTGCTGGCACCAGCCCTGCTTGCACCCACTACCTACATCGGAGCTGCTGCTCACACCTGCTGCCAGTGCCCAGCACCGGCCCCGATCACCCCTGAGGGCTTCTCCACCGCTCCCTGCTCCTGAGGGGTGATCGGGGCAGCAGCCATCACTTGTACCAGCTGATGGCGCAGGCCCCAACTGCTTCATCAATGGGTGCAAGCAGGGCCTGAGCTGTCAGCACGTGGGAGCAGCAGTGGCGGGAGCGGGGCTGCCAGCAGAGAGGGGACCGGGGGCCGCAGTGGGAGGAGCCAGGCGGGGGCATGGAGGGTGGGCTGAGACCTGCCCCTGTGCCCACCACATCCTCTCGACCCACAGTTCCTCTCAAGGTGCACAAATTTGTGCACTGGGACCCTAGTTCTTAGTAAATTTTAGACAAATTATGCTGCCGGTGCTGCCTGAGGGTCTGGACATTTATCCATAAAAGCCTTCCTGGGAAACAGAACTGGAGGGTGTTGGATCCACCGACCCATCTTCCCCCACAACAACCCTGATGAAGGTGAAGAACTGGAGAGGCCCCCTGTGGGCTTTGGCCAGATGGGATCGGGGTTTCCGGAAGAGAGAAAGAACAGCCCTGACCTCAGCAGGTGGCAGGTAAGGCCAGGAAGAAAGAAAGGCAGGGGCCAGAGGAGTCGTGCCCCTTCTCCTCGGGCCCTGGGCTGCCTCTTCCACAAATGGGGTTGTGGGGAGCACGGATGATCCCCCTCGGCTGGAACTGGCCACTGGAGGAGGTTGGGAGGCCCGTGGGGAGAGGGGGTGGAGGCGGTGAGGCCTCAGAGCCAGGAGAAGGGCTCCTCAGGGGCCTCTGGTCTCCAGCCAGGAGGTAATTCAGACATTTCTCCAGAATGCTGCAGGAGCCCGCTGGCCTTGCTCCCCCAGCCTGAGCCAGCAGGGCCGGGCAGACTCCTGGTTCCTGCCTCCCAGAGGCCTGCCAGCTGCCCCTCCCCACTCACTACAGCTGGTCCCAGGTCAGACAGTGCCGGGAAATGAGCTGGCAGGAGGGGCCCAGGGCTGGGGAGGATCCAGCTTCATAGAAGAGGGTGGAGAGGGGCCTAACCTTGTGTGTGTTAGGGGGTGAGGGGGGAGGAGGTGAGCCTTAGCCTTGAGAGGGTCTGCCAGGGGCCCAGCCAGCTCTCAGAAACCAGGCCCAATCCCTGGCAGAGACTGGCCAGGCCAGGCAGGAGCCAGGAGCCCCGGGGCAGCACCTGTCTCAACGTCCCCACCTTCTGTCCTGAGGCTGAGAACTGGCTACAGGAGACCCCATCCTGGGCATCTCCTAGGATCCCGCCCTGCTGACCCCATCGCCACTAGAATGCAGGGGTCCTGGGAGCCTCGAGTCCTGGGCATCCCTTTAGCTTTCATTCTTCACATTGTAGGACGTTTGCGGCCGGCCAACCTGAGTAAGACCCAAGGGAAAGGGCGAGGGAGGGGATTCGGTGAAATTGGCAGCAAAGACTTGCTTCTGCAGGGGAGGATGGAAGCGGGCAAAAGGGGAGATGAACTTACCAGTTTCACAATGTGTCCTGGGCAGGCTTCCTGGCCGTGGCCCCAGCTCACAACCACGTGCCAGTCTCTGCCTCCCTCCCCTCCCTCCCCTTCCTCCCCCCTGCTCGGGCTGCGTGGTGGCTCCTTTGGGCCCCCTCACACTTCTGAGGCCTCTCCCGGCTTTAACGGTTTGCTTCTGTTTTGCTGCTCTCCTTGCCTACGCCCTCCCATTGCTGCAGATAGGGAAACTGAGGCTCAGAAGGTTAGGTGAGGTCAACAGCTAAGAGATGATCACAACCAAAAGGCATGGCTTCTGCTGCCAGACTCACCGAGGTCCTCCCTGGACAGGGCAGCAGAGCTCGAGTCAGATCCCGTCTTTGCCACTAACTGGCCACAGCTGCCACTCACTGGCTGCAGGGCCTTGAGCCACACACTTGACCTCTCCCAGCTGTAGCTTTTCACTGTAAAGTCCCCTCTCAGGGTCACTGTGAGCACATACTTCACTGGGGATTTGGGGTGCAGGGAGGGGGGAGAGAAGGGAGGGAGGGGGGACTTGGCTCATGCCTGGCTCAAAGTTGTCACTCAACTGATACCATCCACCCCTAACCCGAGCTCTATCCCCACAATTCCAAGCCTGAGCCCGGTCCTCACTCAGGGTGCCATGAGGCCAGCTGAGACCTGGACACATCACTAGGAGAGCTTCCCAGACCCCAGCTGAGCTCCAGCCCCCGGTGCTGCAGAGCCAGTGTGATCCTCCAGTGCCTTTCCTCCGCCCGGGTGGGTCCGGCTGCCACAGCCTCAGGAGGGGCTGTGGGGAGGGGGAGGGGTGTGGGGGGGTCAGGGGGAAGGTGAGCTGTCTGAACTCTGAAGGCCCAATTTGAGTTGCCTTCCATTGTTGAAAGAATCCCAAAGTATCCTGACTAACCTCCAGGTCTACCAAACCCACAAACACTGCAGAACACACATCTTCCCTCATCATCTCCTTTAAGAATAAGAAGGTCCCAGGACAGGCCTCTACATCTGCAGGGCCTTGGAGGGTCCCCTCTGGTTACCCCGGAGGGCAACTCTGCCAGATGCACCCTCCTCCTGACCAGATGATCTTCTGACAACATGGCCCCGGCCTGACCCTCTGACCTCCACTGCCCACTTCCCCCCACCCCCAATGACCTGCTTTTTCTCCGCCCACCTGACTCAGTTCCCCCTAAGCAGAGTTTTTACCTTATTGTGCTCCCCTCCCGTTTTGACCTCTGTTCCTGCCTGAGGCCTGACACTTGGCCTAGACCTCCAGCCATGAGCTCTATACCTCTGAGGAAGCTGGCTGGGCAGAGAGGGGGTTGTGGTCCACGCTCTTGTGAATTGCCTGGGGCCCAAGGGGGTCGGGACACAGAGGGGCTCAGAGCACAGGCTCCAGACCCCATCAGATCCCATTCGCCTTGGGCCAGGGTCACCTCATTGTGCAGCCTGCAGATGTGGGAGGCAGCCTGTGTCCATGGGGCAGGGGAGGGGGGAAGAGAAGGCTGTGAAAGCCAAGTGCCGCGGGCCAGCCTGACACCTGGCCAGGTCGCCCAAACAGTGGCCGATCCACGCCCAGGCCTGCCTTTCCGTGTCAGCAGAAGCGGCTTCGTGTGTTACGCTTGGACACAGCTGATAAAATGGGTGTTCTCACCCTCTTGTCCGAGGTCCCTCCAGGCTCTGTGACTGAGCGGAGGGCAGGCACCTGGGAGGGAGGGAGTCGCCGGCCCTACACAGGATGAGAGCACAGAGGGACTGGGCAAGGAACCTGACCCTCCATGAGTGAGCTGGGAAAAGACAGAGGGCGCCAACTGGGTCCAAATCCTGACTCAGCCAACCACTGGTTTCCGTGACCTTAGCCTCACGGTGTCTCTGCTTTGTCATCTGTAGAATGGGAGCAAGCATACTCCCCTCACAGGTTGTGGTGCGGAGCGAATGCTGCGTGTGGCTGGAGACGGAGGGGTCATGCGTGGTCATTTGTCAATTACACTTCCTAACTTTTCTGTGTATGTGACACATATCAGTGCATGTGGAGCTGTGCACGTCTCACGAACTTGGAAACCTAGTCGGTGTTCGGGGCCTGTTCGGCTTCTCTCCACTGGGCGCCACGAGGGGTGTGTTCCTGCAGCATCCCCCGTGGGCTTGTCACTCTCCCCTTCCCCGAGAAAGAACCCCCTGCACTTTCCAGGAAAGAACCTTGGGGGTGAATCTTAGCTCATCGCCGCATAAGGTCCCTTTGCTTCAAGAGATCCGTGGGGTCCCGGATAGTCATCCTGGGACGGGCAGATAAGCTCAGCCTGCCAGGATCCCAGGAGCAGGAATTCCTGGGGAGGCCTGGACTCGATTTTCCGGGGATGCTCTTCCACTCTTCCTTCTACTTATCCCAGCAGAAGTCTTACCAGATACCAGGAGGGGAGAAGCCGGTGAGTGGGTAGGCGCAGGGGGCTGGGAAGCGATGTTTTTAAGGTCCCGCCTTTGGTCATCTCAGAACGATGATTCATCACTTGCTGTCTGGGGCTCTCCCGGAGCCTGCGACTCAAAGCTTGGCCCCGCTCCTCCTACGAACTCCTCCCTCGGATCCAGGATGAGATAAGTACAGAGATTGTCAGCCAGCATTAGATCCCTTCAGAGCAATTCGACAGTCATTTTATGTCAGTTGAATCCAATAATAAAAAATTTTGGCTTGCATTTTGTATGTCTCTTTGTTCGTTTCATCCCCCCCCCCGCCCCCCTCAGCCTCAGCCATTCTTTTGTGTTATATTTTACAAAAGAAATGGCCCGTCATTGATGAGAAATTAAAAAGAAAACAATGGGGTCTGGACCACAGAGAGCTGGAGAGACTCAGCTCCAGATGTCTCTTCATCTTGGACTTAGAGACCTTAATGTCTGCATGTGACCTTAAAACGTGCCGCTCAGGGAGACGGCGCTCAGGGGGTGCAAAAAGCCCCATCGCCACCCTCACCCCAGCAACACCGAACCTGGCCAGCACCCTCCCCCTCCTGTTCACAATCCTTTCCTTCCCCCCAAACCCACGGGACTTTCTGTCTCCACCACTCATTTGGCAATTTAGCTAATTGAAAAATAGTAATAACGGAGTGCAAGGCTTTGTGCTATGAAATTAGCCAGGCACCTCCTCAATGGCGCTGGCCTCTTGAGGCTACTTCGCGTCTATTGCTGACACATGACGGCTTGTGTATGCGAAATCCCCCACTCCTAGCTTTCAGGCGCCCGGCACTGAGCCCAAGGCCAGCCCTTCTCAGCGCCCACCCCCTGCTGAGCACCGGGCGACTGCAGAAGGCAGATACACAAATATACAAACAGACGCAGCAGTGGAGCTGCCCAGGGGGTTGGCAGCAGGTGGGGAAAGGGAGGAGCAAAGAAACTTCTTTCTTTCACATTCAGTTCCAAGCACCAGAGCTTTTTTGTTTGTGTTAAAACATATTGATTTTTTAAGCCAAACATGCACAAGATAAGACATCCAAACTAGACAGGGAGCGGGCAATGGGAAGGGAGTGTGCACCCCCCTGCAGGACCCCCTTTGGGGGCGGCCACTCCTATCCTCCCTTCAAAGATGTCTGCATCTAAGGGCTATTGTGCAGCACTATCCCCTTGTTGTTGTTTTAATCCTCATCTGAGGATGTTTTCCCATTGATTTTCAGAGAGAGTGGAAGGGAAGGAGTGGGGAGAGAGAGAGACATTGATGCAAGAGGGACACATGGATTGGTTGCCTCCTGCATTACCCAACCTGGGCTGGGGATTGAGCCTGCAACTGAAGTATGTGCCCTTGATTGGGAATCAAACCCGAGAACTTCTGTTCCATGGGCCGACCTTCCAACCACTGAACCGAACCGACCAGGGCCCTAGGCCGGGTTTTTTATGTGTGTATTTTTTACAGCAGTGAGAACACACACACACCCCCTCCGCCTCTGCACTGAGCCTTTTCTGTTTCCACATGAGATCGCGCCGTCAGCTGCCTATGCAGTGGTCGGCAAACTGCGGCTCGGCAAACCACGGCTCACGAGCCACATGCAGCCCCTTGAGTGTGGCTCTTCCACAAAATACTGGCTCTTCCACAAAATACCAACTTCTGAGCATGGGCCACAAAGTTTCAATCTCACTGTACGTGCGCGCCCACACATGGTATTTTGTGGAAGAGCCACGCTCAAAGGGCCAAAGAGCCGCAAGTGGCTCGGTTTGCCGACTACGGGCCTATGGGATCCAGAGCGGGAAGCTTCCTCTGAAACCTGCTCTTCCAGGGGTTCGAACGGGGCCTCCAGCACAGGCACCTGCCAGCTGTGTCAGAGTCACTTGAGACGGATCTGGGGCCACACCCCTGGCCGGGGCTTAGCAGAGGGCACCTGGGATCTGTATTTCTTTAAAACTTTGCAGCCCAGGAACCTGCCAGATCTAAAAACTGGCCGATTATCCACTCCTCTCTAGTGACAAGTGAGGAAACGGAGGCTCGGGGAGGGGAAATGATTGCCCAGGTCACACAGGAAGTTAGTGGCGGGCAGACGTCCAGCCTGGGTGGTGTGTGTTCCACTGCCCAGGCCTGGGGGCCTGTATTAGGGCTGCCATAACCAATGACCACAGACCGGGTGGCTTAGGACAACAGCGATGTATCCTCTCACAGCTCAGGAAGCTGGACGTCCGAAGTCAAAGTGCTAACTGTCCCGCCTCCCGAAGGCTCCAGGGGAGCATCTTTCCTCGTCTTGTCCAGTTTCTGGTGCCCCAGGCGCTCCTCGGTGGTAGACGCATCTCTCCAATCTCTGCCTCCGTCATGCGGCGGCCTTCTTCCCCGTGTGCCTCGGTGCGTCCTCCCGTCTTCTTATAAGGACACTAGTCGTTGGATTTAGGGCCCACGCTAAACCTAGATGATTATACCTGAAGACCCTTAGCTTAGTACATCTGCAAAGTCCCTGTTTCCAAATATGGTCACATCCTGAGGTTCCAGGTGGACATAACTTCGGGGGGGACATCATTCACTGCAGAGCCTTTCTTCGTAAACAGTTCCATGGGCAGGCTGGACGCCTGTTTGGGGCTCCCAACCCCCAGCGTGAGAGGTTCCTGGCAGCCTGAACCCTTGGGTACGGTGGACCCAGAAGGACAGCTCCCGGCCAGGAGCTGCACATCCAAGTTGCTGGGTGGGCGTAGTGATCCCAGCTGCTGAACCTCTTCTCCTGAGAATTGCCCGGCCTACGGAAGCTGCCTGGCCTGCACTGTGGGTTATTTGTAGACAGAGGCAATGCCTGAAGGATACTGGGGCACAAAAGCCAGTCTTCTTGCCTCTGGAGGGACAAACTTGGTGGTGCCATTCCTACCCCAGAGCCCTCTGAGGACGGGCTGGGGAGAGACCTCAGCTGAACCCACCTGTTTGCCAAACATCTTCTCTGTCCCCTCCTGCTTCCCTCACTCCCTTACAAGTTCACCTGAGAGCCTCCCTCAAAAACTGACTTGCACAAGAATCCCCACCTCAGACTCTGCATCTAGACAACCTGACCTCAAACAGTGGGGGAACGGGACCCTGTATGACAGGTTGGGGAACAGAAGTGGTGGCTCTGCTTCCTGAGTCAGCAAACCACCCCGCCCTCTTCCTCACTCAGCCCTCCCCCTGCTTTCACGGGCTGAGCATGCCTGGGCCACCTTGGAAGAGGAGAGGGTGGAGTGGGCGTGGCCGAGGAGGAGGAGGGGGATGAAATAAATAGATATCACCAAGGAGTTTGTATTACGGAAAAAGATGCACAGACGTGAGCCAACCTGAGAGCAATTACAGAGTGATGTGTCAGCACCCCAAAACCAACCGTCACCTCTCGGTGATCTCTGGGACAAGTCACAAAGTGTTTCTGAGCAGGAGTTCGCTCCCAGGTCCCCTCACATACCCGTCCCCGCACCCTTGGCCACATTCTCTTGGTTAAAACACCAGGAGACGTGGGGCAGCTAGAGTCTGACTGCCATAGGCCCCAAGAGTTGTCAGCGCTCAGGATCCAGCAGAGCCGGAGCCATTCTTGTTTGTTAAATGGTTGGTTAATTGGTTGGTTAGTTAGTTAAAGGAAGAGGGAATTCTGGGGCTAATCCAGGCAGAGAACAACTTGGACAAGAGTCAAAGAACGCAAGGCCTGGGGAAGGAAGAGGCTGGAGTCTATGTGAGGCCTGTTGGGAATGGCGCCCAAGAGCCCAGCAGGGAGGCCACGTGGAGGTCACACGGAGGCCTTGTCTGCTGAGAGACGGAGCGAGGACCTCACCTTGGACCTCACCTTGAAAGTGGGTCTGCAGAAGGACTTGAGAAGGAAAATGGCTTGATTGGATTTTCATTTTAGAGAGATCGCTTAGGCGGTGGCTTGGAGGGTATTTGTTACTAGTGTGTGTCATTTATTGCTGCATAACATATTACTCTAAAACTGAGCAGTTGAAAGCAAAGAGCATTTAGGACCCGACCTGGTTTCTGAGGGTCAGGAGTCTGGGAGCCGCCTGGGTCTTGGGGTCCTGGATCAGGGTCCCTCCTGAGGTTGCAGTCAAGCTTCTGAAGGCTTGAGTGTGGCTGGACCATCTGCTTCCAAGACAGCTCACTCAGTGCTGCTGGCGGAAGGCTCCCCCTAGGGCCACTCACAGTGTGGCAGCTACATCCCAGCTGCAATCCAACAGAAGAAAAAGGAAGCCACAGTGTGTTTATGACATAACCACATAGGCACTTCCGCTATATTGTCTTTGTTAGAAGTAAGTCCAGCCTACACTCACAGGGAGAGGAATTAGTCTCCACCTTTTGGAAGGCGGAGTGTCAAAGGTTCCAGAGAGGTATGAAAGCTGCCATAGGTGGTTGGTTAGCCTACAGGCAGAGAGACCAGTTCGGAGACTCCAGGAGAGAGAAGTCATGGTCTGAGCCAAGGCAAGGGTGGTGGGAATGGAGAGGAGGGGGCATCTTGAAGAGTTGTTATGACAGGGATGGCTTATGTAGGGCAGGGAACTGTGACAGGTCAAGAACCAGCTGGTGGGAGCAGCATGGGGAGCACAGCCCTCGGAGGCAGGATCCCAGCATGCCGGGTGGCCTGAACTGCCTCCTCCTGCAAATAGGAAGAGAGTGGTGGGCAACCAAGAGCCTCCAGGAGTGTTTGGTGAGGGCAGGTTTCTGCAGCAGCTCGGGGGCTGGGACCAACATTAGCCACGCTGAAAGCTCGCTGGAGTCCATGTAGGGCCACCCCTCTGCCAGGCTCCATCGGGGAGCACATGACCCAGGCCTAAGCACGTGAGCACTGTGTGTCCTTGACCACCACAATTGACCAGAAGTGGGCATTTTTGCTGAGTGACTGGAGAAATGGTACCATCTCGGTGCTGGGGTTGCTAGCTGCTGTGATATGTCTAAAGCTGCTGAGAGCCGTCTGGCCACCACTAAGTGAAGAACTGCCTGAGAATGAGACCTGCCCCAGGAAAAGCAGCACAGAGAGATGGAAGGAAAGACGTTCTCGATGGCATCATCTGTGCACCTGGATCCAGCCATGCCTGAAAACAACACACCCTAAGACTTCATTAAGTCAATAAGTTCCCTTTGGGGAGTTTTATGCCATTTATAACGAGAGCGTTTTGAATGACTCACTTCCTTGGAGTCAGAACAGCCAGGCTATCTAATCCAGCCGTGACTTCTCAGCCTCTGGGATTCTCTTTTGCGGGTTAGCCCAGAGCTGGGAGTTGTTTTGTTTTGTTTTGATCAAGGGAGGCTTATTCCCTTACATGTGCATCAGGAAAAAGGCCCACTGCACAGTCCTGCAGACTCATAATTAGGAAGGTCATGTGATGATGTCATAGCTGAGCCTCGCATGTGCTCACATATGTGCATGCCGTCTAGTGCAGCCTGTATCTGATCCAAACCTTATCTCTATCGGGCCCCCGTTGGGGTCATTCAGTTTCTGCTCAAACTCTCCCGTGGGAGAGGACTGCGCCTGGCTCACCGTCAACTTTCCCATTGAGCCCGAACCAAGAGCATAGCTAGAAGGTTCTTCCTCCATCTGACTGAGCCAGTTTCTGTTCCCCTGCAGCTCCCAGTGCCTAGAAACATAGGAAAAGTCCAAACCCATGTCCCAGGATAGTCCTGCGGGCCTTTTAGGAGAGATGCCGTGTCCCTTTTTACTAACACAGGTTGAGTGCAGCTGCATGAAACAGAAACCAGACTTTGGCGGCTTAACCAAATGCACTGGTAGATATTTCTTGACATCACAATAGGCCTGGCTGGCAGCCCAGAGCTGGCATAGCAGCTCTGTGAGGTCCTCCGTGTCCCTGTTCCTTTCTAACTCTCTGCTCCACCCTCCTGAATAGGTAGCGTTTATCTCTATGGTTGCCTCACAGTTGCAAGGTGGCTGCTCCACCTCCAGACTCCAATCCACACTCCACGCAGGAAGAAAGAAAAGGAAAAGTGCAAGGAAACAAAACTTCCGCAGCAACACCCAGCAGATTTCTGTTTGTGTCACACAGGCCAGCCTTGTGTTCATGGCCTCCGATGGTTGCAAAGAAGTATATCTTTGGTTTATTTGTTTAAACCTGCACTCGTTGCTGCCTCAAATAAAATGATGGTGCTATTGTTAAAGAACAAAAGGGAGAAGGAGCAACTGCTTCAAAAGCTTTCTCCCAAGTGTAGCTTCTCTGGAGAGGCATCCCTGTGGCACAGCTGAGGTGCTGGCTTTGGGGGAGGCCGGAACAGGGGGTCCGATAGGCTCCGAGTCCAGCCCCACTCCTTCCTTACCTGCGTGACTTCAGGAGGTATTCTTACGCTCTTGGAGCTCATTTGTTTAAAGAGGATGAATGTGTTTCTCTCACGGGTTTTTGGAGTGAGTAGAGCACCTCCATGCAAAATACCTTAAGGTTTATAGACTCTCAACAAATGTTCATTCTTCTCTTACTTCCTGTAATTGCTCATCGCGTGACATGTTTCTCATCTCCTCTCCTCCTGGACACACTCCCAGGATCGGCTTTAAAATGTTCCTTTTAAAATGTAGTCCCAGATGGAACACAGAAGGGAACACAAAACTCCATTGTGTCTCCACAGCACGGAGGACAATGGCGCAGGTTACCTCCCTTGCTCCGGGCACTGTGCTTCCCTCTCACAACTCCCAGATGCCTTTGGGGGTCTCATGAGTCGGGATTGTGGCAGGTACGGGAACCTCTGCACTCACATCTGCTCCTCGTGGGCTGTTGGCCCATCAAGAAAAGACCAGAAGGAGCTGAGCAGGGACCTGCACACAGGATGAGCTTTATAACTCTGAGCTGGATGCAGAATTGGAGGGGCCTCCAATCTAGACCCCACACATCCCATCCAATCAGAGCTGGAGAAACTATTGGCCCCAGGGAACAAGGGCCTGGCTGGCCATGACAGCCTGAGAAGACCTTTTCAGTCTGCTTAATCCAGGGCAGCCAAAGTGGAGCACCAGCTGCCCCCCACCGCAGTTGAGAGGTGCCCTTCCCAGCAGCGTCATGCTGTCCCCCCTGGCCATCCAATCAGATGGGTGGCTTTGCCTCCAGCAAGGAGGAAAGTGAGAAGGGTGATGGAGAAGGCTCTGGCAGGCCAAACTATCCATCCCAAAGATGTCTGTATCCTAATCCTCAGAAGCCGTGAGTTTATTACCTCACATGGCGAAGCAGACTTTGCTGGAGTGATTAAGGATCTGGAGATGAGATGATCCTGGATGATCCAGGTGGGCCCTGTGTAATCACGGGGATCCTATGAAGAGGGAGGCAAGACGGTCAGACAGAAAGACAGGAGAGGAGACGGGGTGATGGGAGCAGAGGTCGGAAGGATGCACTCTGAAGATGGAGGGAGGAGCCACGAGCCAGGGAATGCAGGTGGCCCTCAGAAGCTGTGAAAGGCAAGGAAGCAGATTCTCCTTCAGCCAAATGGATTCCCTCCCTCGAGGTTAGCCCCATCAGACTCATTTCGGACTTCTGGCCTCCAGAGTAGTAAGAGGATACATGTGTGTTGTTTTAAGCCCCTAAATGGGTGGTAATTTGTTACAGCAGCGATAGGAAACTGCTAGAGGAGCTGTGAAGAGAGGGGACTGTGAGAAAAGGGGAAGGAGAAACCCTCCCACGGACGTTGAATTGCAGTCACCCAAGACTCCCAGGGCTTCCCATGAACTCAGGCATGTCCTTCTTCCCCAGGTCAGCCAGCCAATGTTTCCTCCGTCCTTCAAGGCTCGGCTCGAGTGCTGTGCCCTCCTCTAGCTTTTCCTGAGCTAACTGGCCTGAGCGTTCGCCACCCCCTCTCCCTGGCACGCGCAGGGCACCGTCTAAACCACTGTGTGGGCAGCCCGGCTCAGTCCTGTCGTTTTCTGTCTGACTTCCTCCCCAGAGGGGGAACTCCTTAGGAAGTGGAGCTATAGTAATTTCCCCTAGAAGTGTGTTGGACTGAGAAGGATTTAGCCACCCCTCCCTCTCCATCACAGACTTACCCTACAGAGTGTCTCTGCTTTCATTTCAACCCAGCCCAGCCGTTCACAGCTCATCACTCAAAACGGGGGCTCTCACCCCAGCTGGCGTGGCTCAGTGGATAGAGCGTTGGCCCATGCACCAAAGGGTCATGGGTTCAATTCCCAATCAAGGGCACATACCTGGGTTGCAGGTTAGATCACCAGCCCCAGTTAGGGCATGTGCAGGAAGCAACCAATCAATGTGTTTCTCTCACATCGATGTTTCTCTCTCTCCCTCTCTCCCTCCCTCCTCCCTTCCACTCTCTCTACAAATCAATGGGGAAAAATATCCTCAGGTGAATATTAACAAAAAAAAAGAAGTTTAAAAACGGGCTCTCCCTCTGCATCTTTGCCAAGCTCTCTTTCAGTGTCCTGTCTCAGCCATCAAGATAAATGTCACCCTGGATACCTGGTGTTTTATTTGCATACCTACAAAGGAAGTCCTCCCCCAGGAAGTTTGGATCAGAACCAAGAGGTTCCAGCCCAGGCTGGCTGCTCCTTTGAATGGAGGACATGGACACCCAGCTGCTGTTGTTTTCACTGGGTTTCCTACCCCCAAATTCTGTACATCCAGAAAGCAGGGCAACAGATGGGGAGGGAGAGGCAGGAAGCAGAGAGCAGAGGGCAGAGGAAGGACTGTGCTCCCACAGGACCCCTGACCCTGGCTTCAGAACATCCTTGAGGCCCAGTGACAGGCCCGTCCTGGAATTCTTGAGATACTTCTAGGGTCTCTCCAATAGAATCAATTTCCTGTTTTGCTCAGCTCAGCCAGAGTTCATTTCCATCCCTCGCAACCAAAGAAGTCCTAAAATGTTGGAATGAGCGAGCCCGGGCCAAGAACAGAGTGTGGCACGTTGTGTATACAGCGCATCCCCAACCCAAACGTGGCAAAGCCCTGCTGGCCCAGAGGTCCCCAGTGCACCCCTTGCCTTCCCACATTGCGGAAAACCTAGAAGGAAGAGAGAAACCTATTGTTCCATCGGCCTGGCTGCAGGGCCAGGGCCAGGAGGAGGCAAATCTCTGAGCAGAGCTAAGCATGGAGGTGGCTGGGAATCGGAAACACTGGGGAGCAGGAGCCAAAGATGCCAGGACCCAACGGCCAAAGAGAACAGGCAGAAACCAAAGAGAGGAGCAGGCCAGAGTCAATCGGGAGGGAGAGAGCCGCCCTTCAGGCACCAGTCTCTTCTTGGTGTCTGGACACCCCTCCGAACGCCCAGGATCCCTGTCACTGGCACCTCCCTGCCTTTGTTAGAGCCGCTGAGCCCCACCGCCGCTAAGTCAGGCTCACAGAGCTCATGCACTTGACTCATCATAGCCCATGGGGCAGCCTCTGCACCTCTTTACTCTTTAACCAGTTGCCAGGCCCACAATGGGTTGGAAATCCCACGTTAGAGAGCAGGAGAGATGCCCCACGTTAGAGAGCGGGAGAGATGCTACTAGAGGAACCACAACAACAGCAGCCAGAGCTGATAGCTCCAGGAATCTGCACCTCAGCACAATGACCTTGGGGCCAGTTAAGTCTTTGCTGTGGGGAGCCGTCCTGTGCACTGCGGGATGCTCACTGGCACCCCCCCCCCCCACTCACCAGATGCTGACAGAAATGTCGCTAACGTGGCCACATGTCCCTGGCAGACAAAACCACCCCTGGTGGAGAGCCAGTGTGCTTCAACAAGAGTGAGAAACAGTTAAAAAATAGTCACAAGAACCAAAAAGGAGCAAGAGCCTAGGCCACTTGTTAAGGGACGGGGCCCAGCACCTGTCAGTGCACCTCAGGTGAGTCACCTGTGGCAGAGAGCAGTACTAGGTGTACTGGTTAATAATGCGGATTAACTGTTGACCGGTTAATAATGTGGATTAACTACTAACCAGTTAATAATTCGGAGTAACCATTAACCGGTTAATAATGTGGATTAATCACCAACCGGTTAATAATGCGGATTCATCATCAACCAGTTAATAATGCAAATTAATTGCCAACTGGTTAATAATGCAGATTAATTATTAACCGGTTAATGATGCAGATTTTGTAATCCAAAGAAAACACGATAATTTCAAGAGAAACATCAAAAGTGCTTTATTCAAAGTAATGTCCATCGCTAGCTGCATATTTCTCCCATCTTTCAGGTACTTTGTGGATACCGTCCCAATAGAGCTTTTCCTGTTTTGAGGCAAACCATTCAGAGACCCAATTTTCCACTTCTTCATACGTTTTGAAGTGCTGCTCAGAAAGCTTGTCTCAGAAAGAAAGTGGGGGGAAATGTACCCCCAAAGGGTGATGGCGCTGTCCTGGGGAGGAGGGAACACAGGGGACTTGTTTCCTCTCTTTAGCATCCTCTCACAGTGCCTGGCGCACAGTAGGCCCTCACTAATGAGTTAAATTCAATTATAAGGGTTTCTCCGCTGATTCTGTATTATTTCTGAACTTGTTGGGGGTTGGATGTTGATGCCTTGTCTGATGAGATCTTCTCAGTACTTGGAGGCCCATCCGCCACCCTGCCTCCTTCCCAAGGCCACACCTGCCTCCCCTCCCGGTCACTTCTCCCACAGCCTTTCCTCGCCTCTTGCAGCACTTTGAGCCAGGAGCTTATCATGAGGTCAAAAGGAGGTGAGAGTCTTATCTCATCAGAGCCCTACTTGTGGTGCAGACAGTCAGACGGGGTCACGGTGCGCGGGCCTCTGTCTCATTGCTCATTTGCAGAGCAGGCCCCTTCTCTCTCACCCCTCAAGGAGTACGGAAAATTGAGTCATAATTAGAAAAGATGGACTGTGGTCTGGCATCAGGGGTCTCACCATGACCAAAAACCTAAGCCAAGTTAAATTAGCTTCTGTCTGGCACCTGTTTAGGGCTGTTGTGCGTGCATTCACATGTGTGTGGGCAGGGGGTGGGGGTGAGTGTGTGAGTGAATGTGGGTGTGCTTGGGAGGAAATGGGAGGAAATGTATGCAGGGCCTGTACACAGTTTTCAACTTGGGTTCCTGAGGGCCTGCATCCTAGTAGTTGTAAGCGGATGCCTCGGCTGAGAGGCCTCTTTCGGAACCCGGGCGTGGGCCTGGGCATTTCATTCTGCGGTGGAAATGGGTGCTGGGAGCAGCGGGGCCAGCGACTGGCCATGGGAGACCTGGCGGGAGAAACAAGGCTCCTCAAGCTGGTCCAGGGCAGGCGGGCTCAGACCTTCACACATTCTCCCAGGGACGGCCCTGGAAAGAATGGCCCATGGCCGCTGTCCAGGATGGTCACATCCCTGGACATCAAGGTGGGAACACATAGCCCACCACGGGCCAAGGGACCTGAGCCAACCTTTGCACTCCCGTTGGAAGAAGCGAATGGGCAGTCATTCCTGCTGGCCCAGGAAATGCATATCACAGCCATTCCCAAAGGTCTTCCCTACGAGCTCTGACCTGATCCAAACGCGGCCATGGAGGCAGCTAGCCTGGTCCAGCCCCAGCAGCTCTTAGGACTAGTTTCCAGTCTGAGAGAAGCTGGTGAGAGCCTGCCAGCAGGAGGCAGACTTATACACTGAGAGTCACAGTGCTGGGAAGACCCGGGGCAATCTCCCAGGGTGGCCAAGATGAACCAGAGCCCCTGAGCAAGCGGAAGAAGGAGCCACAGGGAAAAGGATAAAGACTCATGTTTCGAAAACACGTTGGGGGATGTGCCAAGGAACTGTGCCAAGCACTGCGTCACACACCACTGTGGGATCTTCCAAGCAGTGCCCAAGGGCATGGGGCATCAGATGACTCAATGAGCAGATGAGCAAACCGAGGCTCCGAAACAGGAGGCGACTTTCCTGATATCACACAGCTATTAGGTAGAGAGCCAGGACTCACACAAGGTCAAGAGTGAGGTACAAAATGTCCAGCAATCAATAGACTGGTTAAGTAAATCATGGTTTATTTATGGAACACTGGGCAGCCATTGACATTTCTTGGTAGAAGAACAGTTAATGACCTGAAAAGATGTTCAAGATATATAACTGGGTGAGAGGGGAAAAAAGCAGGTTACAAAACAGCATGTGCAAATGGGTTGTTAAAAAATTAAATGAGCCCTGGCCGGTTTTGCTCAGTGGTTAGAGTGTCAGCCCACAGACCAGAGGGTCTCAGGTTCGATTCCCAGTCAAGGGCACGTACCTGGGTTGCAGGCTCAATCCCCAGCCCCAGTCGGGGCGTGTGGGAGGCAACTAATCAATGTGTCTCTCTCACATTGATGTTTCTCTCTCTCTCTCTCTCTCTCTCTCTCTCTCTCTCTCCTCTTCCCCACCCCCCCCCCACTTCCCTTCACTCTCTCCAAAAAAAATCAATGGAAAAAATATCCTTGGGTGAGGATTAACAACAACAAAAAAGATGACGCCTGAAATGATTTTGGTTGAGGATCCCATGTTGACCAGAATTTATGAGGCTGCTCCAAGCCCACTCCACACACCACCTCTCCCTGGAGGTTAGCATGACTTTCAGACCCTCAGATGAATCACACAGACACCCGTGAGGTCTACTTCGCTATTGTGTAATCTCTCCTCATCCTTAGCCAGTCTGCCAGCCACACCTTCTCAGGTCCTGATAGCCATTTGCAGTCTCCTTGGCCTCAGCAGGCAGAGAGGGGTGGGGGCTCTTGGCCTATAACCCGAGAAGGGCGAACAGCCAGGCAGACCCATGCCTTGGGCTGATCAGCAGGAAGCCTCCTGCAATACCCTCCTCACCTCCTGGCTCTCCGCTGAGCTCCTCTGGGGGAGGAGGGGATCCTCAGACCGCCCTTCAGCCACTGCACTTGGCTCTTGACTGGGATAATTAGAGACGAGCCAGGAATGATGTCATGCCTCTGCAGGAGAACAGAGGGTGACTTTGAGCAAAGCACTTACCTTGGCCTCAGCTCTCCCGCTTGTCAAGTGAGTTGGGGTGGACCCGGTAAGTTTTAACATTCCTGGACTGACATTCTGAGTTGAAGACGAAAGTCCTCCTGGGCAAGCTCCTCTGAGAAGAGCGGCAGCCATGGCTTTGCACATCCAACTCACTTCCCCTCCCCGCTCCTCGAGATTCCCTGCAGAGCTTCTCTCCCTTTCCCGTTGGTGCTGATGCAGTTGTCAGTCATGTTGCCCTACATCCTTCCAAGAACATAGGGGCGGGCAAGTGGCCCAGGTCTCCCAGTCAGAGGATCCTCCCTATGCTGATTGGTTCATTAATGGACTAGGTCCTGAGCATGCTGAGTAAGACTCTTCCCTACGATACCAAGATAGGAAAGACAGAAATGATGTTTCCAGGGACTTATTAGGCTGGAAAGATGTGAGTCTAAGGATTCCAGCTGTCTGCTTCCTGACACAGGAAGAGAGACCATCTACAGAATAAAGCCAATATGCAGAGCAAGACAAAATAAGATTTGTGCAGTGTGCATAGGAATTTGTTCATAGTTTTTTTTTAAACTATAGTCCGGCCCTCCAACGGTCTGATTCCCTTTTTGCTTAAGTTCGTTTGGTTTGGGTTTCTTTAACTTACAACCAAAACAGTCCTAAAACACAACCCTTAGCAGAAGGACTGTGAGAGGGGTAGAATCTACCAGCTTGAACCAGCAAACCCCAGCACCCCGGCACATCGCTCCTGCCATGTGCTTTGACAGTCTCTTAGCTTCAGCCCGTGGAGGGGCGCTCTCCTAACCTAACCCATGGCCCAGTGCCACCAGGTACCTTTTTCAAGCTCGAATTTGATAGCAGCCTTAAAAAAAAAGATGCCCTTGCCCCAGTCACATGGCACCCTGAGAAACAGGCCAGTGGAATCTGTCAGGCACAGCCTGCAGCCAGCTCTCCCCAGAGGTGGGAAGCAGGGGTTCTCAGGGCGTGGTGCACATCAGCATGGGCTGTGCCCCCAATACTCGCCCCATCTTGGGAGGTCTGCATCCCCTGGCACTGGATTGTAGAGACCTGGGGCTAAGAATAGCCCACCAGGCCAGGTTGATGCCTGACAAGTTGGAATTGTCCTTCCCCACGTGAGCTGCTGACAGGGAAACCAGCCCCCGCCACAGGGCCCAGAAGGGCTTCCTGGGATGGGTTCCAGGCCCACGGAATCTGGGTTCTTGGCACCGTGCTCCACTCTGCTATGGACTGAATTGTGTTAACCCCGAGTTCATATGTTGAAGCCGTAACCCCCAATGTGACTGTATTTGCAGACAGGGCCTTCGGGAAGTGATTCAGGTTAAAGGAGGTCAAAAGGGCCGAAGCCGGTTTGGCTCAGTGGATGGAGCGTCGGCCTGCGGACTCAAGGGTCCCGGGTTCGATTCCGGTCAAGGGCATGTACCTGGGTTGCGGGCACATCCCCAGTGGGGGGTGTGCAGGAGGCAGCTGATCGATGTTTCTCTCTCATCGATGTTTCTAGCTCTCTATCTCTCTCCCTTCCTCTCTGTAAAAAATCAATAAAATATATTTTTAAAAAAAAATAAAGGAGGTCAAAAGGATGGGGCCCTCATCCAATCGGCCTGGTGTCCTTATACTAAGAGGGAAGAGAGAGAGCTCTCCGAGCATGGGCACCGAGGAAAGGCCGGGTGAGCGCACAGCGGGAAGGCGGCTGGGTGGCTGTCTGCACCCCAGAGGGGGGTTCTCACCAGAAAGCCGCTGGGCTGGAACCCTGATCTTGACCTTGCAGCCTTCAGAACTGTGAGAGAATGAACGTCTGTTGTTGAAGCCACCAGTCTGTGGCATGTTGGTATGATAGCCGGAGCTGATCAGGATACGCCCCCCTGCACCCCCACAGAAAGGCCCCCGGGCTCCCTGCTGGGGGAGTGGGGAGATAATTGTTAGCCAAGGGTTCTCAGCGTTAACATCTAGCGGGCACCGCTGTTCTAAGCACGTTCCCTGCCTTAGCTCGCTGAGTCCTCATAGGGACCCTGTGAAGTAGGCAGCAGTATAGATGAGACAACTGAGGCACAGGGAGGGTAACAAGCCAAGCTCACACAGATCCTGTAAAACTGAACTCCAACCCCAGCAGCCTGAATCCAGCACACCTCGACTCTGAGAAATGGAGAAAAGCAGTTAAGGAAAATGCTGCCCAGGATCACTGGTGAGATCAGCACGAAGAAAAGCAATGGCCTTGCAGCCTGGCATTGAGTCCCCGGCCAGGGCTGTGCTGTGGCATGGACTGGGGCTCCAGCTCCTCACAGGCCGCAGGAAGCGATCTGCCACCGTGGCCCTCTGTGTTCCACTCAGCCGCCGTGTGACCCTGCCTAAGTCACGTCGTGACAGTAAGAGGTGGGTGACAAAGCTGCGCAGAACCCTTCCAGTTCATGTGGGCACTTGGTGTGGGTGCTGTGAGAACTGTGTGGAATCGGTCCACCCGAAGGTCCCCCTCAGCGTGCAATCCCAGGTCAGGGCCTGGCATGGATTCCAACTCGGCCCTGAACCCGCTTTGCACCAAACGTCGCCGGGCACTGGAACTGAGGGCTCACCCCGAGCCCAGTCGCTCCCAGACCTTTCTGGAATCTTCATCCAACCCTGGTGGCCAAGTGCCAGACATCGCAACCTGGCCAGGCCCCCGGAAGTCCTTGTGTGATGGGGTAATGAGTCCTGCCAAGACTCACCTCCTGTCCCCAGTGCCCATGTGGGTTTTAGCCCCTGGGGGAATGGACTAACACAGCGGCCCAGGAGGGGGGGGGGGCGCCCCTCCCGCTCAGATGTCCTGGGGGATGCTCAGCCCATGAGGGGCCTCTGAGCCCTCCTTGTGATGGCGCTGAAGACCCACCAGGTGTCGTCGTGTCGCCAGCAGGATGAAGGGCGAGGGCAGAGGCTTTCTCTGGCACAGTTACCACCCTGGGGACAGGGACGCAGAGGCGGTCCCAGGTAGAGCAGAGCAGTGGCCTGTGCCCCCAGCCTCAAGGCCAGCGAAGAGCCCTTGCGAAGGCATTCATCGTGGTCTGTGAGCTGGGGACAGAGGTCTCCATCCAAGGCTTACAATGAGATGAGTGTGAGGAGGAAGAACAATTCCCAACCTGTCTGCAGGCTACGCCTTCCCATCCCAGCAAGCCACTGGGTGGCACTGGAGGCTCCCTCCATCCTCAGCACACCTCCACCCAGGGGCTCAGCTTGGCTGCCTGGGGCTGCCCGAGCACGCACCTCACAGAAAGGGTCCATGGCTGGCTACGTAAACTGTACACAGTGACTGGGACGCCAGCAGAGCCCCCGGCCCTCACCCCCAAGCAAAGCTGGGTCAAGGTCAGGCAGGGCTGGGAGCCTCCAACTGGTCATTTCCAGCCGAACCTGAGACCTGAGGCATGTCACCCAGAAATTGGCAGGCCCCTCCCCTTCTCCCTGGACTCACATACTCCAGCCTCTGAACTCTACTCTCCATGCTCAGGAGACCGTGGACCTGGCGGTAGAGGGACTTTACGTTCCTCAGACCCATCCCACCTGAGCACAGAGGTCCAGCTGCAGTTCTGGCTTGTCTGGTGGCCCAGTTGGACCTCAAGGGAGGGAAGGTCCCTTGAGGAGGGGGTATCCTCCCAGACCTAGGGCCCAGCCCCTCCAAGTCCAAGTCCCTCCCTCTCCTCAGCCACTCAGGCCTCCGTCTCGCTTTTCACCTTGAAGAAACATCAAAGGGAGAAAGGCAGCAGTTCAGTGAGTGCATCAAGGCTCTGAGTGTGAGATGGGAAGGGAGGTAGGGGGTAGCGGGACCCAGGGAAGCAGGGTGTTGGGAGGCGGGGTGGGACGCCGAGTGAGGAGCCGGCTTAGATAGGACTGTCGCGGTGTTTGGTCTGGGTGATGGCTATGGAAGGTTCCTCCGGGATGGCGGATGCACCTAGCATCAATCACCTGCTGTCTTTCCTTTACCCGTCAAGGCCCAAATCCAAACCGATCGCCAGCTCGAGGTTGCACTGAGTCTGGCACTGAGGGGACCACCAGAAAACATCCTGCTCTCAAAGGTGTGACCGTCTAGATTACGAGGGAAGACAGGCTTATGAGCAACAACACCCGTGTGTGCACTGCACACAATGCTGGCTGCGAAAGCCCGGTGACAACTGTACAGGGTAGCTGCTCCCTGGTCATTCCTGACATTAAAAACAAAACAAAACCTGGGAGACTCCCGGAAGCTCTGCCCAAGTTCCATCGAGTGTCT
This sequence comes from Myotis lucifugus, assembly GCF_000147115.1. Lineage (NCBI taxonomy): Eukaryota > Metazoa > Chordata > Mammalia > Chiroptera > Vespertilionidae > Myotis > Myotis lucifugus. Next base: position 241,584 of record NW_005871082.1, read on the forward strand.
GGAACTCTGCTCAAGGTCTTGTGCCCGTAGGAACATGTGTGTGCATGTGTGAGCACATGTATGTGTGTGTGACCAGGCACGTCGGCAGCATCTGCAAGTTTGTGCTTGGTAGCCCTGGAAGAAAGGAGTTTCTAAGACATGTTGTATGTCAGTGCAGCAAAGGAACCAAGGGGCCCCCAGGCCTCATGCTGTATGGGGCGGGGGTTTGCGGAGGAAAAAAGGTCCAAAGAGTTTAATTCAGTCTTGGGTCCCTCAGCAGTGAGCAAGTTAATAAAAGTGGCCGTGAGGCTGGTCTGGGAGCTCCCAGAGGTCGGAGGCAGAAGGGGCATTGGAAAGGGAATATCCGCACCCTTGCCTCCTCCCGCCTGTGGCCACAGTGGGGAAGGTGGGGTGGTGAGCCTGGTGTCGGCTGTGCAGACCTGGGGCGTGACAATTAGGTGGAGACAATGAGAGGAAGTGGTAAAGGCTGGCCTCTGGGAACAAACAGCTGTGGCTGGAATCCTGGCCATGTTTACTTTCGAGATGCTTCTTGCCATCTCTGGGCCTCAGTGTCCACATCTGGAAAACAAGAATGATGGTATTACCTGGCTCAGGGGCTGTTGGAAGGTGAGATGGATGGATATGCACCTCAAATGAAGAAAGCTGCCTGGCATTCAGGAAAGGCCGGATCAAGGTGCGTCATTGTGATTATTCTCTGCTTGCTTCCTGGCCAGCAGGAGCCCAGCCTGTCCGCCTCAGCTAGACAGGGCTGCTGAGGTCCAGAGCACACCCCTCTGTGTGCCCAGTTCACAAGCTTCCCTTTTGACTGATTCACCTTGTAATTCCCAAACCCGGCCAGCAAGCAACTCCTATAGAAGTTCTGGCCACCTCCTGATGCAACTAGGACAGCAGGCCAGTTGTTGGGGGCCAGCTTTGTCCTATGGCTGGAGTGGGGAGCCCGGGTGGGCTGGGTGCACTGGGCAACAGACTGATGGGTCCCGAGCACGGAGGCTGGTGTCCTCAGAACTGGATGCTGTGTGTTCTCCTGCCCTGCGATTGTTTATTCTTGTGACACAACACAAAATACACATCCTGCAGAGAGCTCCTGCCATCCGGAGCTCACACGAGGCTGCTGACATCCACACAAAGCCTTCTCTTTGTGCAGCTCATTTTTATTTTTCTCATTTGCTTTACGCTCTTACTCCCACCCCCTCCCCGCATCATTGCATGTCAAAACCAGCAGGAACCATGGAGCCAGCCTTGTCTTTATTTTAGGAATGAGGATCCTGAGCACAGACGGATATTTTTCTTGTGTCTGGTGTGAGCCTTGCTGAGCCTGCTGAATCCAGGCTGGCCACAGCTCATCCCTCGAGGCCGAGTACCAGGCCTTCCTTAGCAACCGCCGCTGAATCACTCCTGGGGTAGACCCGAGGTGAGTCCCTTTAAAGCAGCCACACTTGAGCCTGAGCCGGAAGAGCTGGTGAGAGGGGGAGTGTGGTGCGCCCTGGCACGGCCGCCTGCCCCTCCCCCGCTCAGGAACCCGTGACAAACAACCTTGCCCAGTGCCCAAGCGCCTGCCAAGCCCTGTCTCATTAAAACCCTGGCAGACTCAGCAAGGAGTCCCATTTCAGCACAGCAGGTGGGGAAACCAAGGCAGCAAGAACGCAAAGTGACCAAGGTCACACACCGCACTGGCCACATGCACCGGAGGCTGGAGTCCAGGCTGCCTGCTGTGCACCGAGCTCTCAGGATCACCCCCAGCAAAGGCTCCTGGGGAGCAGACGTCTCCCGAATCCTGGCAGCATCAGAGCCCAGAGAAAGGCCTTCTATCCACAAGTCCTCACAGCAGCCCTCTCTCTCTAGGGAAAGCAGAGGCAGTAGGTTCCCCAAGAGCCCCCTGCCCAGAGGGCATCAGGTCCAGGCCAGGAATCCAGCTCCAGAGGGTTCTAGCTCCCAGCTGAGCGTCCGGAACAGCAGACATCCAAACCCTGGCAGGCCAAGGGGAGGGGGAAATTAGATCAGGGCAGCAGAAGGGAGAAAATGGAGAAATTGAGGGAGAAGAGGCGGGACAGAGGCCAAGAATGACTCAGGAAACCTGGAGCCCTAACCGGTTTGGCTCAGTGGATAGAGTGCCGTCCTGCGTCCTGCAGACTGAAGGGTCCCAGGTTCGATTCCAGTCAAGGGCATGTACCTTGGTTGCAGGCACACCCCCAGTAGGGGGTGTGCAGGAGGCAGCTGATCGATGTTTCTCTCTCATCAATGTTTCTAACTCTCTATCCCTCTCCCTTCCTCTCTGTAAAAAATCAATAAAATATATTTTTTTTAAAAAAAGGAAACCTGGAAACCCTCAGAGTAAGGCAGGCCCAGACCCTGGTGGCTCCTCCTGCCTGAGTTCCTGTCTGCAGAAAACCTGGCGTGTCTCTGCCCCTTGTGGGGGTGGGTGCTGGTCCACAGGCATGTGCAGGCATTCGTTCCTAAGTGTCATGAAGGCGATGGGAAGGGGAAGCCTGTTGCGGTGCTCCGTGCGCACCCACCCCAGCACGCATGTGTAGGTATCGGGCTAGGCGTGCGAGCCCACAGGAGTGTATGTGTTTGCGTGCAGTCTACAAACATGTTTTCAGCAAGCTCGAGGAGAAGCAATCAGTCATCTCCGAAGAATCTTAGCAACAGCCATCCCCAGAAGAGGCTCCTGCCAGCTGGAGCCGCGATGAGTCAGCAGAGGCAGCGGTGGGAGGCAGCCCGTCCTGGAGCCGGCCTCTCCCTTCTCCAGCCTGGCCGCCTCGCCGGGGTCACTGCTTTGGCACCGATGTCCCAGAACACATTCCTGGAACTGGCCAGTACAGGCGGCTCCCTCGGCTGAAGGGTTTTTCCCTCCTCCACCCTCTCCCTCTCCCCACACCCACCCTTTTATTTTTCCTTCTTGCTGCAAGACCAAAACACCGCATTCACGAGTTCAAGAGCGACAGCCAAATGGCAGGAGTCGGCAGCAGAGGGGCTGGGACACAGGAGCTGCCCAGGCCTAAGCCGGCCAGGGGAGCAGGACACCTCGTGCCAGGCAGCAGAGAGGACCCTGCTGGGGACACTGAGCTCTGCTTGCGTCCTATGGGGCAAAAGTGTCATTGCCTGGGGCTCCGGGGAACTGTTAAGGTGCTGGCTTGCAGGGAACTAGGCTGTGACTCTGGGCCCCAGGGGATGGGGCAGGGGGGGACCTGAGGAACAGAGGCACATTATGAATCACGGCTCAGCTGCCTTAGTGCGTGCTCATGTCCTCCTCACAGTAACCCACGGAGGTGGAGGAGCCATCTCCTTCTGCAGCTGGGAAGATGGCGGTGTAGGCAGGTAAAGGGATTTGGACCCAGGGCGCACAACTACCAGCAGTGGAGCTAGATGAAACTAAAACAGGCTGGACCTGCCCCGGGGGCTTCAGCTGATGGGCCACATGGCCTGTCCTCCGGGGCGTGCCGCCCACACTATATGCCGCCCACACTATATGCCGCCCACACTGTGTGCCAGGATCGCTGCACCTACAGAAAATAAACACAATACAAACAAAAAGGCTAGCGCTGTCCCCTCTCCCCTCCCCTCCCGCTAGCAAACAGATCTGGGTGAAGAGCCATCTGCGGTCGCAGCAGCAGCAGCCGCGGAAGCAGGGGCAGCAACAGCCTGGCCCCGGCCGAATCCCTGGCCTCTTTACTGGAGGCAGGAAATGAATAAAAGCTAAATGAGTTTGAAAATGCCAGGAGGCAGTGTTTATCCCCTTCCCCCTCCCCCCTCCCCCTGGCAAGGACCGTGTATAGTTACAGTTTAATCTTGGAAATGCCAGACAGCTGTTCCCCGTTGCTAAGAGACTGGCCCACATTATGCAGATGTCAGGGACCTCAAATGTCTGCCGGAAATTACAGATCATGTTGGAGGAGCGGAGAGGCCTTCTCTCAGCCGAGGAAGAAAAGTGGGAGACACCCCCCGCCACCGCCCCTGGGCAGGTGGGGGGAACTGGATGGCAGAAATAAGAGGCCCACCCCTTCCTGGGTCCCCACACCCCCAGCCTCTGGATCCTTCACTGTGCCTGCTGGTGCCCTGGCTCCCTCCTTCCTACAGCTCCCACCACATCCGGGCCTTCTTCCTTTGACAACAGTGTGGATGCCTATCTCCACCCTCTCCTCCATTTCCATCTGGGGCATCTTTCTGCGGTCCAGTGTCCCTGCTGCTGGGATGCCACTGAGCTGGCTGGGGCTGAGCTGGGAGGAGGGGCCCACCCCTCCCTAGGAGGGTGGGATTCCGCTCCCTGAGTCCCCTTCACCTGGGGCTGAAAATGGAAACATACACGCACACACACACCCCCTCCCTGACATACACACCCTCCCTGACATGCACCCCCTCCCAGCCTCAGAAACCCAAGCATTGCTGTTGTCATGGCAACTGCAGGCTACCAGGGCTGCTGCATCCCTGGTCCCTGGGGAAGGGGAGCTGCCATCTGGGGGAGGAGGAGTGGGGAAGCCCTTTTCCAAACCCTGGAACTAACATGGACCCTGATTGAAAGTGACGGGGAATCCACCAGGGCCCTGGAGCAGGGCAGGGAGCAGGCTGGCTCCTCACTCAGGCTGGAGAGGGGGCGGAGAGGCTGCCAGGTCATGCCAAGGGAGCAATGGCATCCGCAGGTCTGCAGGATGACCCCTGGGTATTGTGAGGGTGGGAGTGGGCTGAGGCCTCATGCAGAGTGGGTGCTGAGTGGGTGCTGTTTCCCTGAGAGCCCAGAGGATGCCTAAGGGTAGAACTTCAACTCACTGCCCATGCACCCAGGCCCCATCTGTCCCCCTGCTGCCTCCTCCTGTTGGATAAAATCACACGTGTGTGTGCGTGTGTGTGCGTGCGTGTGTGTGCGTACGTGTGTGCGTGTGTGTGCGTGTGTGTGTGCGTGCGTGTGTGTGCATGTGTGTGCGTGCGTGTGTGTGTGTGTGTGTGTGTGTGTGTTCCCATATATGAAAGTGCTTTAGAGGAAGGTCCGCAGGTTCACAGAAGCCCCATGAAAACAGGGCAATATTACCACCCATCTGACCTCCCCTGGAGATGCTGCTGGGGCTGGTGCGAGGGGAACACTATTTACACAGCTCTCTTCCCATGTGCCAAGTCCTCCTCCCTCCGAGAGACCCACAGTGACTGTGCGCCCTGCTCGCTGGCCCTCTCCCCCTCGGGTACATTTCTACAGCAACAGTAACGTCAGGCGGGGAAACTGAGGCACAGACTTCTGCAGCCTGCCCAAACCATCACAGCCCATTAGCTCTCCACAGCCCCTCAGAGCTGCCAACCCCTAACCCTAACCCAGCCCAGCCCCTGTTCAGAGGGCCATGACCTCTGTCCCCACCAATGAGATGCCCAGTCCCTCCTCTTATTAGCTATATGAGCTGGACAAATAACCTTAGCTCTCCCTCCCCTTCTGGAAAACGGAAACAACAGTGCAAACCTCTTAGGGATGCTGTGAGGATGGAATGAGAAACATGTAACCTGCTTCGCTCCTGCTAAGCTCTCAATACATTTTAGTGCTTAGAGGAGCCCATTGCTGGGCACTGCCTCCTTAGCAATGTGCCAGCTTCGGAAGTGAGAGGAGGGGGAATCCCTTGAGCTGTATAGATACCTGCTTTCCACCCCCACGCCCCAACTCCTGCACAGCTACTGGCTTCTGCCCCTTGGGAGGTTCTAGAAGGTCTGTCAGGGACAGTGCCCCTGGAGACTCTGCAGGCAGCAAGCACCAGCCACAAAGCCCTGGGTGGGGCGAGGGGATATCATGGGGCTTCATAGAACAGCGGTGGATGGTGGAAGACAGAGTCCCCTCTCCTGTGGAACTGCCAAGCCAGGAAGGCTGAGCCAGAAAGGCAGACAGGAGCCACCTGAGACTGAGAGATGGCCGGCGCCCAGGTCATTCAACCACTGGTGGCCATCTGAGGCCTTTATTTGGCGGGAGGGAGGACTGGCAGCTGCCTGGTCTCTGCCTTTGTTCCTTTCTCCCCTCCCCTCTCCCCATCCTTTTATTTCCTTTCACCCAGCGCTCACTCTCCCTCATTCACTTTCTCCCCCTTCTCTTTTCTCTCATCCTCTCACCAACCTCAGTTCCCTCCCCCTTTGATCCTTCCCTTGAAACGGATTTCTTGCTTTCTCATCCTTTCTTCTTCCTCAGAGCTCAGAATCACACTTGGCAGCTCTCCCCTCCCACCACCCTCCCCTCCAGCCGTCTCTCTTCCCCTCCTCCTCTCCCATTCCTCCCTCCTCCTCTTTCCCTCCAGTTCTCCTTTCTTTCCCCTCTTCTCCCAGCCTTTTCTGTCTCCTCTTGCCTGATGGAGACACTTCCAGTCCCCAAACAGACAAAGCTAGGTCAAGGTCATCTGTCAAAGTCTCAACAGCCCTGGTCTGGGAGGTTGGGGCCCAGAGACCAAGATCAGAGCTGAACAGAAAGTCAGAGTGGATTAGGGAGAGTTTGTTTCCGTATCCAGAGAACCCCCATGAGCACCCGGAACCCTCTTCCCACCTGGGGATTCCGGTGCCCGGTCACCTGCTTCCTACAACCACCCTGCGTGACACGCAGCTCCCTGCGGTGGCCTAGAAGCTCCCAGTGGAACTGGGAATGTCTGAGTCCCTCCCTGGTTCTGCTTGGCTCCCTACTCGCTCCCCTGCTGCAGAGGGAGTCCAGTGAGAGGGCAACAGAGAAACCAGAAGCAATAATAACCTGCTTTGAGCTGGAAGGAATATGGCTGGGGGAGGGACAGTCACACATATAGGAGGTGCCTATTGTGATAGAAACAGCATAAGGCTTTGAAACCAGGCAGGCTGAGTTTGAATCTTGGCCCTGCTTTTTATTCACTAGCCAATGACCTTGAGCAAGACACTCGCTGCACCTCCGTGTCCACCTCTGTAGAATGGTGGTAACAAGGAGAGCCCCTCCCTCCCAGGGCTGTTGCAAGAACGCCGTGAGAAAATGCCTGGGGATCACTCAGCAGAGGTGGCTGCTCTAAGCACCAGTTCTTCCCTCCTTAGAGAAAGGAGGGTTTTGTGGAGAAGATGGGGTTTATTGGGGGGTGTGTTTTGGGGGGAATAATACTAATCAGACTTTTGTTTTTGTTGACACCAGGCGCTATGCTAAGCATTTGGAATACACTGCCTCATTTAATCCTCCAGCAACCCTGGGAGACAGTTATTTTCTTATTCCTGCTTCTTGGAAGAAGCAATTGAAGCTGAGCAAGGCTAGGCAATCTGCGCAAGTCCCACAGCAAAGTGGAGAAGCAAAATTCTTAACGGCTCTGCCATGGGTGGGGGCAGGGGGGGGGGCACAGCAAGAGCAGTGCCGCCCAAACCAGGCCTGAGCAGGCAAGGACCTGAGCCTAACTTCGGGGAAAGGGGAAAGTCTAGCTGGGGCCAGTGCAAACCCACCCCTCACCCTCCGTCAGACGCAGAGCCTCCCAGCTTCCTGTCAGCGAGGCCCTGCCTGAATGCTTGCAGTTGAACCTTAATGGGAAGAAGAGGGGTGGGGTGCAGGCTCCGGTCTCTGGAACGCTATGTCCCCACCACTGTCCCCTCCTTCCCCAGACACAGCCTGCAATTCTGATAACCCCTGAGGTTCTGTCCTAACCCTTGTATGGCACAAACGATCTCTCTTGGGTTTTCGCCACCCTGTGTTGCATAACGGGGATAATCACTCCTTCTTTGGGGAATCAGGGCAGGGCCTGTGTGGCTACCGCCTGAGATTTCAAATGAGTTCGGGGAAAGAGGGCAATGGCCGCGGGACTGTGGGAGGCAGGTGATTTACGGGAAAGAAGGGCGGTGAGGTCTTTCAAAAGATGGTTTCTGGTGGGAAGAGATCAGCTAGGAGGTCAGGAGCCAAACAGGTGTAGTCGCCCCACCTCTGTGTCCCAGTCCCAGCACCCTTCCCCCAGCCAGCTCCGATTACACCCTGCCTTGCTTTCAAATAGAACTCCGAGTTTCCATGGCAACTCACCCACGTGGTCTCTGCCTTAGAGGCTGAAGGGGGGAGTGAGGAAGGGCAGCTGACAGGAGGTACAAGACACTCCAGGAAGGTGAGGGCAGAGTCCCACCCTCCCGGCCCCCACTCATCCCTCCTGCCTTCACCCTCACCGCCAGGGCTCCTGGCTGAGGCCTCACAAAGTCCCCACGAAATGAGGAAATGGAGCTCCAGGACAAAGGCAGCGAAATCACTTTCCCAGAATGTGTCCCTGACCTGCACGGTTCTGTGCCACTGCCCTGGGCCCTGGGCAGGAACGCACCTTCTGTTGTCTCATCCTCCCTTCCTGCGAAGGGGGCTGGCATCTGTTCTGGAGCCAGGTTGGAATTTTGGCTTGGCCGCTTCCAGCTGTGTGACCTTAGGCAAGAAGCTTGACCTCTCTGAGACTGTGTCCTCATCTTTACAACGGGGACGGGCACATCTGCTTCTCAGTGTTGTCAAATGAGATGGCATTTGGGCATGTGCTTTGTGAGACATGTAAAGAAAAGGATCAGAGCAGAGGTGCTCCTGGTGAAGTGGGAGCACTCAGAGGCTACCCTTTGCCTCCCCTGTCTGGCCAGGGCCCAGCGATGCTGCATGGAACCCTGCAGTTCAGAAACCCTGACTACTTTAAGGCTTTACCTTCCTGTATGAAACCTGTGTCTTGATTGCTCTCCCCTGGACTTGACCCTACCAAGAGCATCTCCTGGCCAAATATCTAGTCAGGAACCAAGTGTTCCGTGAGCATGACTGGCTGCCCCAGTTCCACCACACTGATGTGTGAGGCGGGTGAGGCTTTCCCTGGAGAAGGTGGCGTAGCTTCCTCTAGGCGTTTCCCACTCTTTTTCCCTGTCTTATCTGTAGACTGGAGGCTGTCTCATGGTTGCTGGCTGACAATTTCTCTCCAGCTCTTCTGGTGGGGACTCACCTGGCTTGGTCCTCTGAGACACAGGCAAAACCTGGGAAGCTGAGCTCAGCAGAGGGATGGAGTAAAGGGAGAGGAAGAAAGAGGCCAAGGCACCTGCCAGACTCCCCACTCCAGCTAAAGGGTCTTGAACTTGGCCATTTGTCTCTCTTCCTGCCCAGTCTCCATGCACTGGCTCATGAAGACCCCGGAGGCTGCACTCAGACACCCCATAGAACCCTTCCCCTCTCCAGAGAGGCCCTGGGTTTCCAGGAGCTGCTTTCTCCTATCCTGGGACCGTGAATGAACCACCTGCCTCTGTCCCCAGCCTCCCTCCCTCCTTCATCCATCAAGTGGGGGTGATCTCGGAAGCCCCTGAGCTCTAAAACACTGACTCGGCAATTCTCTGCAGCAGGTAGAAGCGCCTGGCCACACAGCCTCTCCCCACAGCCCAGCCCCCTTCTCTCCTTTGTCACCTCACTCAGCAGTGTCCCTGAATCCCAGAGAGGGTGGCTTTCATTATTTTTTCTTTATTTTTATCAAAGGGTATTTTTTTATTTTAAAAAAAAAAAGTGTCTCCCCTGAGACAGTGCCGCCTCTGAGCAGGCTCTCCTCGTTTCTATGGCAACAGCAGCTGGCTCACATGTGTGGTTGCTATGGAAACAAGGCTGGTTTTCCTACCTCTCTTATCCATCCCTCCCCTCTCACTTTCCCTTCCTTCCTCACCATCTCAACACCCCCTCCTCCTTCTTCACATCACTTGGGAAGCAAGAAAGGCCAATGGGAGGCCCTGGGCACCATGATGGCAGCAAATTGGGTCCTGGCCCCTGGCTGGGCCGTCACCATGGGGTCCAACCTCCGTGACTAGACCTTTCTCTGGGCCTGGAGGGCACATCCTTTCACACAGTGGGATGTGGCTTTTCTGATACAAGGTGTGGGGCATGTGCATCCTTGAGTACTCTCTAGGCAAGGACCGGAGCCAATCCGGCCTCTGACAGCTGAGGGCTGTCTTCTCTCTCTACCCCCAATCCATGCCCAGCACCTTCAAATTGCATACGAAGCCTTTTTCTGCCACAATGTGGATGTGCAAAAGGAAAAGGAGGATTCTTGGGGAGGAAATCAATGGCAATAGAGATGGAGACAGAGGAGGGAAAGGGAACAGAGAGAGAGGGCTCCATCTTGTCAGTAGATGTCATATAGATTATGTGCAGTGTTTCCCACGGGCCTAAAGGGTAGGGACCCTGCCTGGTCTGTCACTGATCAGTCCTCAGTGTCTGCCGGGAAAGAGGAAAATAATATCCACCAGAATGTTAATAGTGATTGATTCTTAGGTGGTGATTGTAATGATAGCCTCTTTGCTTCTCTTTTTCAGCAAACAGGTATCAAATGTTTAAAAAGAATAAAGCAAGTGTTTATTTGTTGGATCTTAGAGAAAAAGGGGGACGGAACTTAAAAGAGGCCAGAGAGCAAAGTACGCCAGAGGCTTCTCTCCCTCAACACCGAAGCAGGCGACGCGACCAGCCTGGCCTCGCGGGTCACATGCTGAGGCCCAGACAGGTGAGGTGACCCTCAACTACGGTGCGAAAGAGGCGTCAGGGACCTTAAGTCGGAGCAGGAGAGGAGGCTGTCAGGCCAGGTGAGGCAGGCCACCAGTGCGCCTGGCATCTGCTGGACAGTGAGGTGACAGCAATGGTGCTGAGAGGCCCAAGGACACGCCTCTCCCCTGGTATCCCCTTCCCCGGGTGCTGCGTCCCAGGCCTCAGACTGGGACGGTGGCTCGATTGTGCTAGAGAACTCGTGAAAGCTGCACACAGGCTGCCAGTGCCAAAGGGGCAAGTTCCAGCTCCCTGTCTCCCCTGAGAGGCAGGGCAGGCGGAAGGCATGCTCAAGGTCAGAGAAAACGTCATGCGGATTCCTGTCCTCAGCCAAGGGCACCCTGTTCTGTCTCCTTTCCCCCACCTGCCGTCAACACACTGGGGGTGGGGCCAGGCACCTCGGAAACCGAACCTCCAGGACGGAGGGGGGTCGGGAGCCGGAGAGATCATTCTAATGCTCACAGTCTCCCCGCGCCCCCCTCATTTGATGGACAGACAGGCGACAGAGGAGGCCAGGGCTCGCCCTGGCTCATCCCTAGCCAGCTAATGTTGCCAGCTAGCTGTGAAGGCAGAGAGAGGGCCTGGAGGAGAACAAAGAGAAGAGGCAGAGGAGGGAGGAGCAGGAGGAGAAAGAGGGAAACTGTTCTCCCTGCCGCCACATCACCCAGGAGAGGGCCTTGCTCTTCCGAGATCCTCAGCAGCGCGAGGCCACGGTGACCAGACAGGGAGGCGCTCCAGTTTGGGGATGAAGGAGAAGCTAAAGATGGGCAGGCGGGCATGAAATGGGGGAGGGGGGGTGGGGAGACAGGGATGGGTGTTGCATTCAGTGCTGGAAATGTTACTTTTCTCCTCTGGGCCTCTGTTGTCTGGCCCGCAAAGTGGGGATAATAGTAGTGTTATTATCTTGATAGGATCATTGTGATGATTGAGTGAATTATAAAAAGCCGAAAAGTTAGGTTTGTACTTTGAAGGTCAACAAACCTTCACAGCAAGAAAACCACATCACAAGGTCTGATCTGCCTGGTCTGCCCAGTCTGAGCTGAGGCCCCAACGCGATGCTGTCTTTCTCCAGCCTCCTCCCCACAGCAAAGCAGGAGTGCCTCTGGGTACTGTCTGGGTTCCCTTCATTGGGATGGAGGGGAACCCAGGGTGGGGAGACCTGCCCATGAGGAGTCGGCTGTGTCCACTACAAGTCTCAGAGGAACCACCTCTATAACACCCCTGACGAGAGGTTCCCCCACGCTCTGCTTGAATGCCTCCCGAGACAGGATCTCATTCCCTTATAGATATCGCATCTCCCCAATCCTGGGTTTCAACGCCCTCTTGCTAATATGCATGCTACCCTTTCCATTAAAAAAGAAGAAAAGAATTGTGCTTCCCAGTCCATTATCTTTATAGAGACAACCGATGACAAGCCACATCTGAGTATATCTGCCATCTAGGAAGCCTATCTTAGCCCCCACCCTAAGCAAGTCTTTCTGATTCCAGCAAAACTTTAAAAACTCCAGCCTTCCCTTCCCCACCTTCCAGAGCACTGCTTTGCTCTTGGCCCTTTTACAAGCCCCGGCCCCGTGTGGGGGTGCAGCGGGCCGTCTCCGAGGTTCCTTTCTTCTTGCCCTTGGTTCTGTGCCCTTCCTCCAGCTTTGAATGTGTCCTTCTCCCGTCTGAGCTCATCTGCCAGCTCTTCATCTCTCAGGCTCCTCCCCTTCTCCTTCTCCTCAAGACCTTTCATGATTACACAGCCAGAGCGGCGTCGCCGATGCCTCCCAGACCGGCTCCACGCTCTCTTTTCAGGCTCCCTGCAGGACCGTGCCTGCCTTTTCCCTGTGTTTTCCACGTTGCCCGACCAAGTTAGAAAGGCGGCCGTCCTCCTCTCTGGGTCCATGTCTTTGAAGTGGGGAGAGTATATTCGTTTTCTAAGGCCACCCTAACAAATCACCACCAACTGGGTGACTTAAAGCAACAGACATTTATTCTCTCACAGGCCTGGAGCCTCGAAGTCTGAGGCCAAGGTGACGGCAGGCCGTGCTCCCTCCGGAGGCTCTGGAGAAGGATGCTTCCTTTCCTCTTCCAGCTTCTGATGTTTGCCAGAAATCCTTGGCCTTTCAGACTGATTAATCTCAGCCTCATGGTCACGTGGCCTTCCCCCGGGTGTCTCTGTGCCTGTGTCCAAATTTCCTTCTTCTTATAAGGATACTGGTCTCTGGAGTTCGGACCCACTCTGCTCTAGTATGACCTCATCTTAACTTATTACATCTGCAGAGACCCTATTTCCAAATAAGGTCGCATTCACAGGTCCCCGGTGCACATGAATTTGGGGGGGACATACCTGACCCAGGATACTCCCTCACCCTCCGCTGTGCTTTCTCCTTCTCCCTCACCCCTGCTCCCCCACAGAGCTTCCATCTGAGCCTGGCTTTCCCTCCTTGACATCCTGCTAGTTGGCCCACGTTCACCATCCCAACAGCCAGGGCCCAGACTGAGCGCTGGCTTCCCTGCTTAGATTCCGGGACTTGAAAATGTTACTCCTCTCCTCTGGGCCTCTGTTGTCTGGCCTGAGAAGTGGGGATAACAGTAGCACCCGGGTGATAGGACCGTTAGGATGATTAAGTGAATTGCTCTTTGTAAAGAGAAGGACAATGCTTGACACTGGGGGAGGGGGGAAGGGGGGAGGGGGGGAGGGGAGCCCAGAGAAGCATGAAGGATCATTTCCGGCCCTGGTCATTTCAAACATAGATTCCTGCTAGGCTTCCCGACCAGCTGCTCCTCAGCTCCAGTCTCCAGCACCTCTGTCCTCAAAACACAAATCTTACCCTGTCGCTCCACGTTATCTAAATGCTTTCCAGTGCATTCAAGTTAAAATTTGCAGCAGAGAACACAGGGCCTTTGGCAAGGCTGCTCTTACCTGCTATGCACACCGTCCTAAGTCCGTAGGTGCATGTGCATGCACACAAACACACACACACGTACACACACGTGTACACACATGTGTACACACACACAAACTGCTCAAGCCACAATGCTATGACCTAACCCTGGCTCTCAGGAAGCGCCAGACTGTCTCCCGCCACTGGCCCTTTGCACAGCTGCTCCTCTCCCGGGTGTCTGCTACTTCTCCCCTAAGATAGATTGCGCTGGGTCCACCACCTCCAGGACCCCCGCCCCTACAGCCTCTAGTCCAGGGCTGAACCCTGTCTTCGGGGCCCTGCCCCTCCCAGCACTGAGCTGCTCCAGGACTAGGGCTGTGTCCTTTCTCTGTATCTGCAGAACATTCTCTGGAGCACCGTAGGTGTGGACACAAATGAAGCATGTGTGAATAAACGATACTTTCTATTTTCTACACCCTGTAGAGCAAGCATATCAAACTCGCAGCCCACAGGCCACATGCAGCCCACAACGAATATTTTTACGGCCCAGCCAATATAACGGTATGTAAGAAACGTTTTAATAAAAATTTCATAACTTAATCTTGACAATATCTGGTATATATAATTATTAATAACAAATTACAACGTTCGCTAATGACTGATTACTATCATCATGTTGCATTCATTTCCCTTACGAGCCTTACGCGCAGGCGCACCATCTCTCTCCACTAATACTAGCAGCAAATATTTTAGCAGCCGATTGCCACATCATTGGTCATGGCCTGACTTGTTTGGTGTGCGCAACAGGAAATATTTCGCTTTTGGAGAACAAGAAAAATAGGCTTATGTGCGTTACGCTTATTAATCTGTGCAGTTATTCAGTGTCTGGTAAGTTAATGATCAAGAAAAAATATGAATTTTTATTAAAATGTTCTATTATTTTATGTTAACGATGAGTCATTCATTTCAGCCCTTTGTATTCAGCATGTCTCTATTGAAGTAAACCTACGTTTCTGTGAAAATTGAAGCGTTTGTTTTTTGCGGCCCACGTACACGTAAGCCTTGTTTATTTGGCCCGGGTTAGCCTTTGAGTTGGACATGCCTGCTGTAGAGACTCCTTTGACCCGTGTTTCTCTATTTCCCACTTGACTTGACACTCACCTGTCTTCACCAGGTCCCTGGGACCCTCTGTCTCCTGCAGCCCCAGCGCCTCCTCTCCGACTCCCCGCTGTTCTGGGCCTTTCCAAAAGCCTGTCCTGCCCCTCACCCCAGTCTCAGGTGAACTCGTTTCCTTGCAGGGCTGCTATTGCTCCTGTAATTGGATTATTTTGCACATGTGTGGTCTGGGGTTGTGATTGTGGGAAACGCTTTCTGTGGTGTCATTGTATGGAGCTGGGCGCCAACAGGCGAGGAGCTCTGGGGGCTGGGAGGCAACAGAGCAGTAAACACTCATCGGGAGGAACAGGTGCTCAACCCCACCACCCAAGGCGACCCCGCAGGGCAGCCCTGGGGCAGCCAGGGACCCAGACCCCCTGGGGCTTTTCTCTGTGAGAGGAGGTGTGTGCGTGAGGGGGTGGGGGAGTCTTTCTCCTGGAGGGTTGCCCTCAGGAAAGAGCCTCATGGGGCCGCTTCAGGGCCGGACTCACACAGAGAAGAAAGGCCTCAGGCCCTGGGCTTCAGAGGTGGGGAAGCAAAGGCAGCAGGGGGCCCCCTCCTGGGCCTGGGCGGAGGCTGTGCCAGGTGACAGAATTGCTGCAGCCCAGGCAGGGCTGGAAGGACTGATAAAGCCTCGCCTGGCCCCTTCTTCCTGTGGGCTGGGGAGCGGCACCAAAGGCCTGTCTGACCTCACAGGGCCCATCACAGCAGCAAGGCCAGCCTCCAACTCCTGACCCAATTTCCAAAGGCAACCGTCGTCTCCCAGGGATCTCAGAAACAGTATCTTCCCTCCACCATCCCCACCCCCCCGCCCCGCCACCTCCCTGCTCCAATACCTGAGTGCTCTCTTCCCGGGGACAGCCAGCCCCATCCACCCAGCACCCAGCACCCAGGCCAAAAACCAGGGGTCTCCTTTGATGCCTCTTTCTCCCTGACCCCCACTGAGCCAGCCACCCAGAGGGTCACCTTTACCTTGTGCACACGGCTCCCACCTTCAGCGGCTGCCCAGGCCTCTGCCACCCAGCCTCACACTGGACTGCTCTGCCGGTCCCTTAACTCACCCCTGCATTCCCTCTTTCCCAAGCGACATGACCACTAAGTCTGGAAGCAGAAGCGAACAGAGAACAAACGCTGTGTTGCTCTCACGTGACCATAGCATCATCTACATTTTCAGATTTTCTGCCATCCTGCCGTCTCCACCTAGCAACCCGAGTGGACAGCTCGCTCAGCTCTGATCTTGTCCCTGTGCTGTTAAAATCCTCCATGGATTCCCACTGAACTCAGGAAAACAGTCAAAGGTGTACCTTTGAGGCCTCCTTGGCAAGATGGCTCTGGGCGGGAGGAGACCCACTGCCTGCTCCCTTCTCCACCCAGACCTACTCGGGATTCCTCCTGATGACATCTGCTTTCTTCTGTTGACTCTCAAGCAACCCCCCCCTCAAACCCAAGCCCCCAAACCCAAGCTGCCCAAGTGCACCACCCCAGCTCTGGAAGCTCTCTGCTTCCCCAGAAAGTTCATCTCTCAGCCTTCTTTCCTTCCACCCTCCTTGCTGGCGATGGCACCTCTGGGAAGGTACTGACAGGTGGGCACTGCCTCCTACTGCCCTAACCAGCTGGAAGGCCGGCCTGGGGCAAGGCCCGGCAATTGGGCCTGGTCTGTTGTGGATGCCACAGGAGGTTGAAGACATGACCTGGCCCAACAGAGCTTCTGCCTAGAGCCCCAAAGGTGGACCAAGCTTTCCCTTTGTGCTCCAGCCTCCAG
>NW_005871082.1:258049-315699 GCF_000147115.1 Myotis lucifugus
GGGCTCCCCTCTCTGCTGCCCACAGCACAGGCTGATCTCATGCTCCATTCGAGAGGAAGGTCCTGGTGAATGGTGTCCCCTCCCTGCCCCTCCCACTGTCCCTTTTCTCCTCTGTCCTTAAGTCAAGAGGATCAAGAAGAGGGTCTGTGATGGGCACTCACACCTTTCGGGGTCACTGGGGCCCTTTCGTCATTTGCCGCTTCTCATCCAGACCCGCTGCCTGCTCCCTGGGTCTGGCTTTGTGGGGAGGGGGGGAAGGAGGTGTGGCGGGGGGCGGGGTGTTCAAGAGAGCTGAGAGGTGAGCCTGAGAAAGGCCTTCTTGCAGAATGGACCCGGGTTTCTCCCATCCGGCTCACAGCCCAGGTCTGCCTTTCAAGCAAAGAAGGTCCTTTGGGGACCACTGGGCCCGAGGAGATCAGAAGAACGTGCCCTCCTGTGGCCAGGGCTTGTGACAGGCCGCCTGGGGCCACGCACACGGCTGGGCTGTTTGCCCACTCCCTGTGCCTGCTCTCCTGTCTACTCTTCCCTAACCCATCCCTCCCCAGCCCCAGTTGAGCACTAGGGGCACCAGGCAGGTGTGGCAGGGCCTCCTTCTGGAGCAAGGAGGCAGGGGCGTGCCACCTCCTCTGTGGCTCCCCAGCGGCCTGCCTCAGGGACAGCGGGGTCCAAAGGGGCCTGACTGTGGCAGATGGGGGCAGGGATTAAACTCATCGAGTACCTAACTGTGCTCCCAGTGTTCATCTGATGACCACAGTTCCCCTTACGCTATTCTTTGCGGTAGGAACTGTAAAGAGACAGGCTCAGAGAGGTTAATTAACCAGTCACACAGCCAGCAAGTGGCAGGGCCAGGTTCTCTGGCTCCAAAACACTTCCCTAGAGCCAACTGCTGGCAAGGGGAGTCCTTTTGTAAGCATTCCTCATGCCGCCCCCCAAATCCTCCTGTGCCACCTCTCCAAGGGCTGGTTCAGGGGGACCCGGGCATGCCACACCCCGATGGCTGGGATGCCACAGCTCCGCCTGCCCCAGAAGGACCCAACTGCTAATCAGAAGCACTGGTAACCAGGCAACCAGCCCCCCTGGCTTCAGATAAGCAGAAACAGCTGGGAGCTGCAGGCTGGGAAGCTGTCGGTGGGGAGGGAGGAGGGGAGCCAGCCAGCCAGTCATCCGGTTATTTTGAGCCTGTTATTCTCGCCTTCCCAGACCTCAGCTTTTGCTGGGGCCTTTTCCGAAAGCTTGTCCTTGCCATTGCCGCCAGGGAGGGGTCTCCGGGGGCTCTGCCCAGCCCTGAGCCCAGCACAACTTGGGGGAGGTAGCAGAACTGCGGACCCTCCCTCCTTCCCTGAGCAAGGAGGAGAAGGTGCAGGGGCCCTGGGGTCACTTAATAAACAGCAGTCGTTGAGGTTCACCTTGCTAGGCCTCCAGGACTCGATGAGAGGTTTTCCTCTTCCCCCACATCTGAGCAGCCAAGAGGACAGGTTCAGCCGAGAACCTCACCCCACCCGTGATGGCCACAGTGCCTGGGCATGGGGACGGCTGCTGCAGGCAATGCGGTGGCGAGGGCTGTCAGACCAGCTAGGCTTGGCTCCGTCCCAACTCTGCCCGTTACAGGCTTGGCCACGCCTCTCTGGGCCTCAGTTTTTTCCTCAGAAAGCACGTGAAATGCCCGATATGGCTGTCTTCCCTTCCTCCTGTTGGGGCCTGCCCTGCCCAGCCCGACCTCTCCCCCACGCAGGCCTGTCCTCTGAGCTATTTCTGTCTCTGGTTCTAAAGGTCAGTGCCTCCCGGGACACGGCAGCTGCTGCCTCTGCTCCACCTCTACGTGATGTTAGTCCCATGCCCGCCCGGAGACACTGGCTTCCCCTGTGGCTCCCCCTCCCTTGCCTTCAACCAAGACTGACCTGGGCATGCCCACCCCTCCCCCTTCACACATAGTTTTCCAACTAGACCTGGAGCAGAGCCCTGCGTTTATTGACTGACTCACTGACCGCAGCTCTTGCCCTCCTTCCGCCCCAGGACACGCAAGGCTCACGCTGACCACTAGGCATCTCGGCCTGAGTTCCAGGAGCTCCTGGGAGCCCATGGGCTTTTTCCTATAAGGATGCACAAAGGAGAGGACTCGAAGGAAATCATCCCAGCAAGCTCCTGGAACGTACTCCCTTCCCCTCTCAACTCCGCCCCCTCCAGCTGCTGCCCCCGCTCCTCCCCTGGCCCTGAGTCCTAGTGTCTGGGCTTGGGGCTGGCAGGAGGTGTGTAATCTGGAAATCCCCCTCCTCGGGTTGGTCTTGCACCCGCAGCATCAGTGCAGACCAGCACCCCTGCTTGAGGTGAGGGTCGGGGGGGCGGGGAGAGAAGCCGGTAAGCGACACACCCTTCAGCTGCCTCACGGTGACTGGGGAGGCTGTGGGGAGGGGTGTGGCTTTCTCCACCTGCTTCTGAAAAGACTCCAGGAGACCCCTGCCCCCTCAGGACCCCACAAGCACCCCGTGGGATGTGACTGGCCCATCAGACCTAATGGCACTGGCTGACACTTACTGGACAGCTGCCACCTGTCAATAGTGCTTTCTATTCGCTTTGCATGCGGTCCTACCAGCAGCTCCCTCGAGAGAGGTACCGGCATTCCCATTTTATACAGAAAAAACGGAGGCTGAGCGGGACGGAGTCAGCCAACCGGACTCCACACCAACCCTTTGTCCCCCGGGCCACTGCTCTGTTGTTCATTTTCACACAGGAGTTCCTTCAAGGGACCGGGAGTGTGTCCAGAACCGGTCTGAGGGCTGACCCTCCCTGCCCACCCCACCCTCGGTATGACCTCACCTGAGGTCACAGAAGGAGAGGTGAGAGGATGAAGCCATCCGGGCCCAGGTTGACAAGCACAATGGAGGTCTTATCCGTGATGGTGGAGAGGGAGGAGGGAATGACCTGGTGGCCCCAACCCCAGGCAATGCAGAAAGGAGGAAAGGGAGCCTCTGGGGGTGGGGTGGGGGTAGGGATGGGGCGGGAGAAGGAAACAGTTCCCACTCTCCCCACGGCCCACCCCAGCCAATTTCTCCTATTCTTTCTGGCACCCCTGCTCTCCTCTCCCTCCCCTCATTTATTCCACTTCTGCTGCAGAATTTCCTGGAGAGGAACAGAGACACAAAAGCAAGATAAACAGAACTGAAGGGGGCTTGAGAGGAACATTCCAGAGCTAAAAATAACAGGGTCAGCTGGCTGGAAGAGCTAGAGCCCTCCAGCCCCTGCCACCCACCCCTGCAGGGTGGCCCCCAGCTCTTAGCTGGGCCTCCAACCCAATCATGGAAGTCTGGATGCTAATCTGCTATCTCCAAGCCCAGGGTCCCTTCCCACTCCCATCCCCAGGGTGGGGCCACAGCCAAGGGCAGTGGGTGTGCACCCAGCTAGACCCACGCTCGCCATGGCACCCACAGGAAAGCCTGCACTCTCCTCAGTGAGCCCACGTTCAGCAGCTGCCCTCTCTCCTGCCTTCTCGATGATAATTATAATTTTTGGCAAAATACAAGTTTGCAGTCCTATCAGCAAAGGCTGGGCTCTTTCAGCCCAAAAGGATCCATTCTCCCTACAAGTACAGCCCCCTCCCCCCCCACCCCCGCCCATCCTCCCGCAGCCCATTGCCAGCAACTCTACTCCCATAGATGATAGGGGAGGGGGGAGCGTGGTGGAGAAAGAACATCCAGGAGGAAACTCATGATCAAGCACCTGCTCTGTGCCAGGACGGTGCCAGGTTTGTCCTGTCCACCATTCTACTCCATTCTCGCAGAAAATAGGCATTATTAGATCCCTGCTTTTCAGATAGGGAAACCGAGGATCAGAGATGCAAAGAAAGGACTAAAGCAGCGGTTCTCAACCTGTGGGTCGCGTCCCCTTTGGGGGTCGAACGACCCTTTCACAGGGGTCGCCTAAGACCCTCCTGCGTATCAGATATTTACATTATGATTCATAACAGTAGCAACTTTACAGTTATGAAGTAGCAACGAAAATAATTTTATGGTTGGGGGTCACCACAACAGAGGAACTGTATTAAAAGGTCACGGCATTAGGAAGGTTGAGAACCACTAGACTAAAGTCTTCAGGGGTGGCCCAGATGCGATGTGGCCTGGTGGCCTGGTGGCCTGGGGCTGCTCTCACAGGACGGGTTCTCCCTCTCCAGAGCGGCGTAGAGGCCAGCCCTTCGCCTCCAGCAGCTGGAGAGTCTATTGCAGCAGCGGAGACCAGCCCTGGGGCAAGGCAGCCCCGCCTGCCAGGGTTCAGAGCCTCGGGAAGTGGTAGCCTGCACCCCCTGCCGCTGGGACCAGCCTGAGTCTTGGCCTCGTGGGCCCTGTCCCTGAGGCTCCCAGGGGTAGAGCTCTCTCCACCCAGGGGCACTGCTGCTCTCCCTGTGAGCACGGCCGGGAAGAGGGGCAGGGGTTTGGGGTTGCTCAGGTGGCTTCGTGGGGAGCACCCCCTCCTCACACCCATGAGGAGTGTCCTGCAGAAGTCTAGCCTGTGAGGGAGGAGTTTCGGGGGACCATGCCTGGCCTCACTACCTCACAGAGGTGAGGAAGAGGACGCTCTTTCCTGAAAAGCGGGGAGACGTTGGACAGGCCTGCACAGCATCAGCCGGACCCACTGCTCCACCCACGTTGGGGTTTGCTCTTCTGGCCTTGGGCGGAGAGGAAACAGATGGTTAAACCCAGAGCAAGCAGGGCAGGCTTAACTGTGACTTAGCGGCTGTCCTCAGCCGGCCGGCAGAGGGGTTTTTGTGCGGGCCATGGGAGGCAGCTGCTGTCCGTCTGAGGGGCAGGGACGCTGGAGGACAGGGCTGTCCACAGCCATAGGCATCCCCTGTCTTTGTTGACTAGCTCCAGGCACCTCCTGCCAGCTTCTGCTCGAGGACTCCCAGTGATGGGAGGCTCATCCCTGTGACAAAGCTCTGATTATTATTTTTGTGTTGAGCTAGAATCTCCATCCCTGCGCTCTCATCCTCTGGTCCTGCCCTCGGGGGCCACCCAGATGCTCCTCTTTCTGCAGGGAGGCCTTTCAAAGGCAGAGCGCCGTCCCTCAGAGCCAGGCATGCTTTGAGATGCTAGGATTGGAGGGCAGCCCCGGAAAGAAGTGAACAATTCAAAACCATGCCGCACCGGTTGACAATACCGCTCTCCGAGCTCTGCCCCCGTGGACACTGTGTCTCACCGGCCCCTGTGGACAAGGCGCCATTCACACGGGCTCTTTATTTAACGAGCAGAAGTGGCACCTTTTACTGCCCAGACCATGCAGGCTCCACAGGAAAGCCTCTCACGTGTCCCATAAACACAAGGTCTTTCTTTGACGGTGGCTGGCCATCGATGACCAGGTTTATTGGATTCCTCGGGCCAAAAACCTGGGTGTCCCGGAGACTTGCCCCATTCCCTTCCCACCCCATCCCATGACCAGGTTCTCTCAGCCCCACGTCCAGCCAGGGGTCATTTCTACCCACCTTTTTCCATCCTTGTGGCCACCACCCTCACGTGCCTAAGTTACTCTCATCTCTCACTTCCTAACTGTTCTCTTCACTTCCAGATTCTGCTTTCCACCCCTCTCCCAATTCATTTCCCACCTAGAAGGCAGAGCCTGGGGCACATGATGTCATTTACGTGCATAAACCTTACAATGCGCTTGTAATAAAAACCAAACTCCTCACCATGGGCTGTCAAGGCCTTTCAACACCAGGCCCGGCCCCATCTCCCCGATCACTGTCCTTCCTGCAAGATGCCAAGCTGTGTCCTACCCCAGGGCCTTTGCACTTGCTGGTCCTCTTCCTGGAATAGCATTCTATCCGTTTTTCCATTAGCTCCTTCTCAACTTTTAGGCCTCAGCTATAGGGTCACGTTCTCACAAAGACCTCCCCTGGCTGCCTATCTAAATTAGATTCCCTTTTTTACTCTCTGTTGTAGGCTTTTTTTTTTCATTTCATCTATACTACTTACAATGTACTGACCTCACTCATTCATTTGTGTTACTGTTTGTCTACCACACTATCTTACAAGCTCCATGAGGACAAGGACTCTTGTCTACTGATGGACCTGCTCCCATGTTGGGCCTGTCACCTGCAGATGCACAGGTTGGGTGATAAATTATACCCTTGCCCTGTCCAGTCTACAGGGGTATTTGGAATTCAGCCTTCCTCAGAAACAGAGAGATGGACCAAAAAAACCCATCCACAGGCCTACTGCACCCCATCAGAGGAGAAATGCATTTAAGAAACATTGGCCAGTTCTCATGGTTCATCCATTCACACATCCACTTACTGATTCTTCAGCAAAAAGCGAATGTTTCTTAATGGCCAGAAACTGTTGTAGGGACTGGCATTTTAGTGGAGAACAATATTGACAAAGTCCCTGCTTCAAGGGCCTTACACTTGCATGATTAAACATCTGAATATAAAGCAAAAACAAAACAATTACAGAAGGTAAGGAGGCAGCCAACACTGAAACTGAGTCTTGTGAGCAGAGTGTGAGGAAGGTATGAGGATGTTACAAGTAGAGAGGCAGGAATAGGTGAGAGGGATCCAATAAAGTGTACCCTTGGCCAACTAGTTCCCACTAAGAATGACACGGGGCCAGGCTGATGTAGCTCAGTGGCTGAGCATTGATCCAGGAACCAGGAGGTTGCCATTCGATCTCCGGTCAGGGCACATGCCAGGGTTGCGGGCTCGATCCCTGGTGGGGGCATGCGGGAGGCAGCCAATCAATGTTTCCCTCTCATCAATGTTTCCATCTCTCTCTCCCTCTTCCTTCCTCTCTCTCTAAAATCAATAAAAATAGCCCTAGCTGGTTTGGCTCAGTGGATAGAGCGCTGGCCTGCAGACTGAAGGGTCCCGGGGTCGATTCCGGTCAAGGGCACATGCCCTGGTTGTGGGCTCAGTGCAGGAGGCGGCCGATCAGTGATTCTCTCTCATCATTGATGTTTCTATCTCTCTCTCCCTCTCCCTTCCTCTCTGAAATCAATAAAAATATATTTAAAAAATAAAGAATGATACAGGTAACTGTGTCCCTGTGAAGCTCTGTGTCCACCAAGCCCTTTAGAAGTGCCCAACGAGAAGCTGCATACGGGAAGGCCCAGGCGATTCCTTCCACAGAGCATGAAGTGAACACCGCCCATTCCTCTGTGTTACATTTCCACCCTCTGGCTCTGCTTACTGAAAAGGAGGGGCGCCTGAGAACCAGCACCCTCACAGAGAGATGCAGGAAACTGGGCTCCGCCCTGACACAACTCTCCTTGGAACATCATTCCATCAGTCCTTCCACTGGTTTCCAACAGGAAAACCCAACCGCAATGAACTTGTGATGCCTATTTGGATGCTGAGATGACCAACAACCACAAAACCAATCACACATCTCAGTGACAAAGTTCGACACAACGCATGTCTGCACGTGAGAGACCAGGGCTTTTTTGGATGGTATGGGTCCAGGGGCTGGCATGTATTTGGGTAGAACACCTCTCTCTCTCTCTCTCTCTCTCTCTCTCTCTCTCTCTCTCTCTCTCATTTGTTCCATGTACGTCCTTCTCTCTCCTCCTCTCACTTATCCATTCATCAAACTTAGGCAGCCCCACCATGATCCCAGTCTTTGGTAGGCTCTGGGGTGAGGGAGAAAGTAGACAACAATGGTACAGGGGAGTTCCACTTCTCAGACAGTTCAAGGCCCTATTTTCTGTCTTGGGGAGCACAGCCCCACCTACCTGCTGCCCTGGGAGATGTCCCAGGCTCCCACTCTATCAGCCTTTTCCACCCCAGCACCAGATGCAGTCACTTCTACCCCTTAAATAGCTCTAGGCCTTAGGTCAGGCCATTGTTCCTGTCCTGAATTATGGCATAACCCGCCCCCCACCCCCCCCCACACACACACCTTGCCTCTCTGTCCCACCACCTCATTCACCCTCCATCCACCCTCTGTAGGCACAGCCACCTTAACAAACACATCGCCATTTCCCACCAGAGGCCCACAGGCCTCCGAGAACCTGTCCCATCCCCATCCCACCTGTCTGGCCCTGAGGCAGCCCCTCCCTCCACACTGGACTGGATGAAGCAGGTGCTCCCAGGAGTTCCCACAGCACCTCCCTGGTCCCTGTCCCCCACCCCCAGACCCCCACCTCCACCCCCGTGAAGCGCAGCACGGTGCCTAGAACACATGGCATTAGCTGGTGGCACACCAGGCCAAGACGACCCATCAGAATTTTCCTCCTGGTGAGCTGGGCAACCATGTGGTGGCAGACGAGTCCCCGCAGAAGGAGCCAGCGAGCGCAGGGCCCAGGCAGCAGCTGGTGTCGTCATGGAAACCGCGAGCAGCGCCACACGGGGCCTGGCCTTTTCACTCTGCCTTTTTGGCAGGCTTCCTCAGCCACCCTGAAACCCATTCACCCGGGCCCAGGGCCTCACCCCTGCCCCCCACCGCCCTCTGTCCCCTCCGCCAGCTCTTCCTCCCCACCCCTTGCTCCCCTTCTCTTCCTCCTAGCCTTCCCCGCCCCCCCCCCTTCTGCTGCCTTTGCCAAAGCGCTGGAAGGGGAAGGCTGGGCCAAGGAAGGACTCAGATTTTCAATTCTAAGCAGATTTCCCCTCCACAGGCAGCGAGCCCTTTCATGCATTTTTCCCCTATTATCATAAACGCAGGAACTCGCATTAGGATGAATGAGCAGAAACTCCTGTCTTTGTCAGAGCCTTGGCAGCATGCCAGGCATAGAATGACCTAAAACATTCAGGACTAAATGGAGCTGAGAGGGGGTGGAGAGCTCTCGTTGGTGGGAAATGGAACGGTGTTGGGGGCTGGCCCTTGTCTCTAATTATAACCTTAGTGTTTGCCATGTGCCCAGACATTGTGCTAAGCCCTTTGCACAAATTCCTGTTTAATCCTCACAAAATTCCTACGCCCTATTTATCCCCCCATTTTTCTAGATGATGACACAGAAGCAGGGGTATCGAGGAACAGGTCCAAGATCACACAGCAAGGAGTGGAGGAGGAGGATTTGAACCCTCCAGACACTGGAACCTGAAACACAACTCCAAGGTCACCTTCCTGAGAGCTGGTTCCTGGCTCTCCAACCAGTTCCCATCACCCAGAGCTCCCAGGCCCGCCACCTACCCCGTCCCTCCCTCATGTCCATTTGTCAGGGTAATTGCGCAAATCAGACCGTTCATCTACTTGCTTCCCCCAAATAAGACACAGAAGGGAGACCCCCAGGCAGAGGGAAGAGGGGCTTGCTCGTCAAGAGCCAGCCAGGGCATATCTGTGCCGCCTGGAGGGCGGAGACCTTGCTCTGTACAATGTTATGTCACGTGTGGGTCTCCAGGTACAAGCTCTGACCCAAAGCAGGTGCTCGGCAGACGCCTACTGCGCGTGTGCTGAACATTTCACATCTCCCCACCAGAGCCACAGCCCACCCTTCCCCACCCCCCTGTGCCCAGGGCCTGGCCCCTAAAGATGGAGTCACAGCGCTCTCTTGCTCTCTGGCTCCTTGCTGGATTCAGCCAAAGGAAACAGCGGCAGGAAGTTAGAGGCAGGAGGAGAATGAGGTGGGCTGTTCCTCACTGGTTTCCCCCCTGGACCACAGGTTGGCAGCGGCTGCTTTTCTCTGCCAAAGGCCACAGCTCCCATCCTGTCGTCTCTCCTGCAGCTCGGCTGGGCCATGCTCTCTCAGGCCCATCCCCTACCCTGCTGTGAGCCCTGGGTCACACCATTCTTTGTTCGTCCTCCTTAGCTTGTCTACAACTTTAGAAATGCAGGAGTGCCCTGCTGGAACTCCCCTCCATCACCCTGTCTGAGCATGGGGGCTTCAGTTCCCTTCCAGGACATGGACCAATGCAGGCTCCTGCTACCTGTCACGCCCGCTGGTAGTGAACACAGCAAACCAAAGCCCCTGCCCTCGTGGAAGTAAGACAGACAGCAAACGAACAGAAAACATACCGTCCGTCAGGAAGGGGTAATGCTGAGAACGAACGAACAAACGAATGAAAGAATCGATGAATGCAATCGTTTCGATGTCATGACGAGACTCTAGAGATGATGTAATGTAAACCCTTCTTCGCTGTACAAAGGAAGGAAAGGAGGCCCAGAGAGGATGCGCAAGGTCACCTGGTGAATCCCTGGTAAAAGCTGGGTGGGTTCCAGCTGTCCTTGACTCCGCCATGGGACCGTGGGCAGAGGGGTGCAGCTCAGCCCACGGGAGTGGTGGGGGATGTAAAAGCCTTTGGAGTTTCTTCGGGGCCTTTCCCTGTTTTAAGGACAATCTTTCCAGAAGCAGCAGTAGGGCGGCAACGAGGTTATTGGAAGGCTCAGGCAGAAGGGAAGGTGTCACTGCGGGAACAGTGGGCGTGCCTCTGTTTCACCTTAGGGGCACCATGCTGCCACCCCCAGCAGAGGGTGCTGTGGGTCTTGGAGCCCCCAGGAGGCCGGCGCAGGGGTGTGTGGGTGGACAGGCTTGTTGACCAGGGCACTGGGGCCGCAGAGTGGTGGGAGCCAAGGGGCAGGGAGGGGCGCAGAGGGCTTGCACTGTGGCCTGGCTGTTTGGGAAGGGTATTGTTCTTGTGTTGCTGACCGAGCCCCAGCCCACGTGCAGGGCTTGGCTGGGAAGCTACAACGGGCCTGGTTGACTGGGTCATCTGTTTCCCAAGCCCCACAGGGCTTCCCATTCCAACCGGCTCGCCATTTTGGCATGGCCCCAATGCCCTACAGGGTGGAGGCAAGCAGCAGTAGTCATGTCCTGAGTCTGCAATATGCAGAGCATAGTTCATATATTATCTCCGCGTGTGATCATCTTTGCAACGACCCTATGTGGTGCATTATTGTCCCCATTTCACAGATGGGGACACAAGCTCATCAGAGCTGTGAGACTTGCTCAGGCCCAGAGAACAGGAAGCTTCAAACCCAGTCTTGTCTAACAGGAAAGCCTGGGATCTGCCCCACATGCCTCTCAGACTCCTGCCAGGCGGCTTCCTGAAACCTACCAGCCCACCCTCCTAATTGGCCCAGCACATGGGCTGCAGGCCATACCCCTCTCTCCTTTCCACAGTCTCCTAGGCCCTGTCTGCTCCCTTGGCCCACAGAGTCTTGGGTCCATGCCCAGCATAGCTTCCCTGCCATGTGGCCCTGCACCAGGCTCTTGGCCCCGGAGGCCAGGCTGGGGTTGCCATGGCAATGCCCTACCCCCGGACGGCCTCGTGGGCCCCACAAGCCACTGGAATGTCTCAGAAATCCCACCCTTCAGGCCGGCATCCAAACCGCCCCTCCCAGACAGCCACTCTCATCACAGGCAACGGGAAAATCTTTTCAGATCGTGTCCTGGTTTTCAGTTTGGAAAACAGATGGCCACCATTGTGAGGCCCCCATACGCCCTTTATTTCCCTTTCCCCTTCCATGCTGTCTTTTCCTTCTCTCTCTGCCCAATATCACAGGGTGGTTACAAGCACAGACAGAGCCTGAGCTCAACTTTCAATTCTTCTACTTCCCCGACATTTGACCTTGGACTCATCCTTGGGGATTGATTTCCTGTCCTTCATCGGGATGATAATAATCATACCTACAGCCTTGACTTTTGTGCGAATTAAAGAGACTCACCGAATCAGAATCAGTGCCACCTTCTCAGCATGGCCTTCCTCGCCCTCTCTACTTACCGTGCAAACCTGTCTCCATCCCACACCGCCCTCCTTCCAGTCTTTACTTTTCTCCACAGCATAGATCACCATTTCTATACCATGTCACCTGCTTCTTTTGGTTGTTAACTATTTCCCTCCTCTAGAATGTAAGGACAGGGCTTGTTTTTTGTTTTCTTTTTAATCTGTTCCCATGGCTGTGTCCTCTGTGTTTAGAACAGTGCTTGGCACACGGAGGGCACTCAAAACATAGTTGTTAAATAAATAGATGAATGGGGAAATGCCAACTGCACATGCGGTTTTCACAGTCCCATGGTTAGTGCTTGAGGTTGGCTGATACTAGAGTCTTGTTCCTGTCACTCTCCTCCACCTGCACCCATACCTCTGGCCTCCCAGGACGCCCTTGGAAGCTCTGCTGGAAGCTCACAGAGGAAAGTCCCAGCTGAGGCAGCATCCTGACCCGGAGCAGGCCGCTCCAGCTTCTGGCCCACTCCATGGGGACAATCCTGGCTGCGAGGCCGTCCCTCCCCTCCTCTCACCCACTCGGGAGGTTGAGTCAGGACAGAAGACTGGAGAACAGTGGCTACAGGCCATGCTCTCACTGCCCAGTCCCCTGCTCTGCCCGGGGCTGCGGCAGGAAGGAGCCCCAGGCAGGGAGCAAGGGCTCCCCAGGCAGCTCAGGGCTGGGGGCCCGGGGGCAAGGAGCTGCCCCTTCTCACTGGGGTCCCTCTGCAGACGGAAGCTCCCGAGGCCACCTCCTTCACAGGGCCACTTTCACTTTCTGTTTTCTTCACCAAAACAGGACCGGCCAGGCCTGGGCCCGTGAACTCACAGAGATGGGTTGGGGGTTGGGAGGGTCAGAAATGCTTCCCCCACTTTGGGGACCTTCTGGGCCTGGGAGAAAGGGGTTTGGCAGCTTTCTGTATTCTACCCTCCCCCTGTTCCCGCCCTCCATGAGCAAATCTCCCAAACGAAGCTACTTTCTAAAGCACCATCCTGATTATTATCTTACTGGACACTCCCTCCGGGACAGGGGGCATGGAGAAGACAGGAGAAATGAAAGCAAAAGCATCTCCAGCTCAGAGGTGACCGGAGCCACAGAGCCAGGACACGAACACTTCGTAGTGTTTCTATTTCCCTACTGTTCCCCGAGGTCCACCTTTGAGCAGTGCATCTCTGCTCAATCCCTGTCCACCTAGGGCAGTGATGGCGAACCTTTTGAGCTCGGCGTGTCAGCATTTTGAAAAACCCTAACTTAACTCTGGTGCCGTGTCACATATAGAAATTTTTTGATATTTGCAACCATAGTAAAACAAAGATTTATATTTTTGATGTTTATTTTATATATTTAAATGCCATTTAACAAAGAAAAACCAACCAAAAAAATGAGTTCGCATGTCATAGGTTCGCCATCACTGACCTAGGAGGACACTGAGGCAGGGGCCTGGCAGGACCTGGGGTGGAAACATGGCTGGCACCTCCTGGCACCTCCAAGACGCTCCTAAGGGAAGGAATTCTCCACCTCGGGGCTCCCCTGCAGCGCCCAGCGAGCTGAGGAGCTGGCATGGAGAAGAAGTGGCCTCTGGGAGGAGACCGAGGCCCTCAGCAGAGAGGTGGCATTCGTTCTCATTTTCTATCCAGTAAATAACCAGCCGAAGGACAGAGCTAGCCCGGAGAGGGCGAGAGGGCGGGGATTCTCAGCCTGGTCTGGATTCCTGAGCCTCTGTGCTGGTCCCAGGCGCAGTGGCTTCCCCTGAGCTCCTGTCCAGACCTGCACGCAAACGCTCCTCGCAGGCCCTGTCCCTCTCCTCCCTGCGTCTCCCCAGGGCTGCCCTCTGTGTTCCCTTCAGGCCTGCCCCGCCTCTGTGCACCCACATGGTCAATGTTACTGAGCACCATTCTTGGTCCTGGGGACACAGCAGGGTCACACAAAACAGAAAAAGTCTTTTATGGAGGGAGGAGCGTGGACAGACAAAAAAAGGACTAGACAAACAAAGAAGCCCAGATAGCAGGGAATGCTCTGAAGGAGGTACAGCAGAGTTACTGTGTGGAGAACGGCAGTGGGACCGTCTCGCTGAGAAAGTGGCATGCTGGGGGGAGGGCTGGCAATGCCAAGATGGGGGTGAGGACAAAGGTCTGAGGTGGGGACAAGCCCGATGTAGGGCTGAGGGCCTGGGGCAGCCCTGGTTCACACGTGTTGTCCTGGTGTCATTTTTTTTTTAATGTGAAGCATTTTGCTACTTATCTTCTGTAAGTTCTTTTTTTAATATATTTTTTAAAATTGATTTCAGAGAGGAATGGAGAGAGTGAGAGAGAAACATCAGTGATGAGGTAGAACCATCCATCGGCTGCCTCCTGCGCGCCCCCTACTGGGGATCGAGCCCGCAACCAGACATGTGCCCTTGACTGGAATCAAACCTGGGACACTTCAGTCTGCAGGCTAACGCTCTGTCCACTGAGCCAAACTGGCTTGGGCTGTCCTCCTCCTTTCGTGGTCAAGGGCGGCCCATTTGGAAGATGTTGCCTACCATGAGGTGGGAGGCTGTTGGAGGAAATCCGGTGATTGATGCCTTGAAAAGTTCTCACTGGTTTCTTCTCCCTGAAGAATAAATTAGGGTGGCCGAGGGGCAGAAGAGCCAGGCCAGCAGGCGGCTATGGCCACCCAGGTGTGGCTCGATGGCCCCTTTCCATAGATTTCAGTGGAAGCCTTAAGGATGGAGAAGAGTGTTTATGAAGGACCCCAAGGATCACCTCCTTCCACACCCCCAGACTCAGACCCCTGAGCCAGCCCTAGGCATTTTGGAGATGGGCAACACACACAGATCTCCCTCTCACAGTTTCCGTTGTCCGTGGGGAGGGCCAGCCCCGGCCTCGGTCCCCGCTGGGTCCAGCCCCTCTCAGGCTGGCTAGTCCAGCACCAGCCAGAGCCCACCCCACCTCTCTGCGGGAAGCAGGCTGGCAACGCCTGCTGCATGACCTTGGGCTGCGAAGTCCAGCGTTTGCAAAGTCAAAGTGAGTCACTTCCTCCCTAGGGCCTCCCCTGACAGGCAGCCGGCCGGCTCCCTGCCCCCCTGCCCCCTCCTCGTGCCCGTGGCTGGCGCTGGCAGGACCGGGAACGCGCTCCGCATGCTAAGTGCTCTGCTAAGTGCTCGTGCCCGAGCCTGCGCTGGAGGCTCATTTGTCACCGCTGCTGACTCAGCAGTTCTGGGGAAGGCTTTTCCCTGCGCCTCTGAGGAGGAGGCCAGGAAATGAGGCGGTCCTGGCTTTCCTTCCCTTCCCTCCGGGATGTGTGGGTGGGTGTCTGAGTGCTGTCATGTGAACAAGTCTGTGCATATGTGCGGCTGAGTGTCACTGGGTCTGTGTGTCTCTGATGTGTGTCAACATGGGTGTGCATTTCTGGGTCTGTGTGTCTTTTGTGTGCAGCTGAGTCTCTGTGTGTGTCTTTTATGTGTGTGTGTGTGTGTATGTGTGTGTGTGTGTGAGAGAGAGAGAGAGAGAGAGAGAGAGAGAGAGAGAGAGAGAGAGAGAGAAAGACAGGTAGAGGTAGAGGGAGGGAGAGAGAGAGATCTGTGTTGCCCATCTGTGTGTGTCGTCTATCCCTGTGTGTGTGTTGGATGTAGTATCTCTGGGTTTGTGTCTCTGTGTGCTGTATAAGTGTATATGTTGTGTGTGCCTGGATGTTGCATATCTGGCTTTGTATGTGTGATATGTGTCTGGGTGAGTGTGTGTGCTTCTCCATCACATTGAAGGCCTTTCCCCGCCTCTCTCCCCTCAGACCTCGCCTACTCCCAGAGGGACTCTGGTCCCCAGCTCCCGCTCACGTCTTCTGCCTCCAGTCCTCTAGTCACAGGACCTTGGGCATTAGAAGGACAGGCTCTGGAGTCACACAGATCTAGGGCTGCCATGTAGCAGGGAGAACCCTGACATCCCAACTCCCAGCCTTGGCTTTGCACTTGCCAGCGGAGTGACCTTGATTGAGATACTTACCTTTTCGGAGCCTCAGTCTCCTCACGGATAACACAGAAGTGATCAAACAGAGGATCTCGTGATGGAGCCTGGGATATCGCGTGCCGCGAAGGGTGCCTGTTATTCCTCCTTAGAGGAGTAGGCCCGGTGTCAGGCACACAGCCAGGGCCTAATGAACAGCACTCAAGAACAAAAGCACTGAGCGGCTGTCTCCTTGACTGCTGTGGGAGGGCGGGTGCGGGAGCGATGACCTGGATTGGGAGCTGGGCAGGAGCTGTGTGCATTGACAGCTACTGCAAGGAAAGACAAGTGGTGACCTGATTTAGTGCTGCCTTGGGCAGCCAAGGAAGCAGGAAAGGAAGTCATAGGCAAGGGGCATGGAGCTGCTCTGTGGGTCCCTTTTCTACCCAGACCAAGCACTGCTGACACCTCAGTCCAGAGAGAGCCCACGGGGGCAGCACAACTCGCCCCACTCCCCACCCCTGGAGCAGCCTCATGCTTTGTCCTGGGAGAGCACTCACATCTATTTGTTTGGATCTTCCTTAAACAACCCCATGAAGGAGATTCTTAGCATCCCCATTTGGCAACTGGAAAAACTGAGGCTCTGGGAGGTTCAATTCCAAGGTCATGGGGCTGCCACGTAGCAGAGAGAACCCTGACATCCCAACTCCCAGTCCAGTATTTCCTGCATGTCTACACCACCCACCCTCTTCCTGCGCACACACACAGTTACACCAGCCTGCACCCTGGCGGGCCCCCCCTCCCTGCCCACAGGCAGAGCTCCCACGCACGCTGGCACCACACCCTCCCTAGCATCAGTTCTTGGAGCAAATTCTTCCCAGAGCCTGCCAAGCCCTGCTCCCCTTGGGGAAAGGTAGGACTTGCTTCTGAAGGGCCTATTTATCATCCCAGCGCCTGCTATATGGATGCTTACTCCATCCTTTTGCTATGTTTAGCTGGAGACAAGTAAACCATTTTGGGATAGAGACACAGGGCCTTCCCCTACTGGCAGGGGAAGCCTGGGGTGAGCAGTCCCACATTTCAGAGTTGCTGCCTAGTCTTGGTCCTGGGTTCAGAGAGTAGGGGGTGGAGCCAACTGGAGGGCAACCGATGGGTCCCAGGCAGGTGGCAATGGTGACAGAGTGGGGACTTGGAGGGCAAAGGGCCTTGGCTCATGCCTCTGCTGCTGACCAGCTGTGTGACCTTGGGCAAGTCACTCCCATTCTCTGGGCCTGAGTATCCACATCTATGAAATTAGGTTATTGCTCTCAGGTTCCTTCCAGCTCACACACGGTCCCAGATCATGGCTAAGTCTATGATTTCAGATGCTACCAAAGACTGAAACACTATGGGAAACTCTGCCACCACCAAGCCTGCCTCGCAGCTCTTCCTGGGAAACCAGCAGACAGACGGCCCTGTGGACAGAAGGAGCCAGCATGAGGCGTCTGGATATGGGACCTAGAAAAAGCCCAAAGTGGAAGGGGGCATCAGAGAGCTTCTTCCATCCCTGATGGGCCCGTCCTGCTCCAGGGAATCCAGCGCCAGCCGGAGACGGGATTCCGGTTCTCTGCTCTGCTCAGGCCTGGGCCTGTAGGTGAGGACAGGAGTCATGTCCACTTGGGGGGCCTGTGATTTGTGGGGAGAAAGGGCTCATAAGCATTTCTGGCCTTCCTGATTCACAGGGTTATCCGAGCACCGCTGCAAGCCCATTGCAAAGCAGACATGCCCATTTCTGCCCAGACACAGTCCGGGCGGGCAGTGGGTGCTGCAGCCTGTCCGTACGTGGCTGCAGGGGCCCAGCCACCCAGTGACTCACTCACTCACCCCGCTGGCTAAAACCGGCCTCCACCCTTCCCTTCTCCTGCCACCCACAAAGCCCCTTAGAGAACTCTTGACTCTTGTCACCTTGAGGCTAAGGTAGAGAAGGACATTTCCAAAGGTTGGGGGATGACAATAGGGAAATAAACAGAAGGCCATGGGATCCCTTAATTACCCAACTCTGGAACCACCTACCTCTGGGCTTCCTGGAGTGTCATTTTATTAATGCCTCATTGTTTCAGTTGCTTGAATTTTATTCGTTCAGGATTCTTGCAGCCCAAAGCACAAGAGCTGGTGGGCCTCCTGACATGCTACTCCGATCTCAGACAGTCTGCCAGGGGCTCCGTGCACCTACCCTGGAGGTCCCTGAGGGTCTGTGAGGATCAGAGGAAGTCTGATTAGAATGGATGTGCTAACCTGATGACGGGGGTGACTTTTAGGACTACAGGACTGGGGTGGGGTGTAGTCCTAAGAAGAACATGCAGGGAGAAGCTCATCAGGAACTTTGGGGCCAGCTCCCAGCTTTTAGGGGTTGAAGACCCCACAGAGTGAAGAATCGAGGGCCCCAGAGCAGTGTTCTTTCCAATTGTGAGACATGAAATCAACTGAGTGGATTGCACCAGGTGTTTTTTTTTAAAAAAAGGAATAGAATGGAAAAATCTAAGTGCAAGTTACAGCTGGTAAAAAAAAAGAATACCTTCGTAAAATTTGTGGTTTTGCACATGTAAATAATCATCTGAGTATTGGGCTGAGATATGAAATGTATTTCTTACTGTGCGTCATGGTTTTAAAGTTTGAAAACCACTGCTCTGGAAAACAAGAGTGAAGCCCTTTATGTATGAGAAGGACAAGGGTCTCTGTCCTAACATGTTTTTATTTACTTCTTATTTATTTATTTTTTTGTTAATCCTCATCCAAGAATATTTTTTCCATTGATTTTTAGAGAGAGTGAGAGGGAGGAAGGGAGGGAGGGAGAGAGAGAAACACATGGATTGGTTGCCTCCCACACTCGCCCCAACCAGGGCTGGGGATTGAACCTACAACCCAGGTGCATGCTCTTGACCTGGAATCGAACCCATGACCCTTTGGTGCGTGAAGCAGTGTTCTAACCACTTAGCCACACCGGCCAGCGCTGTCCTAACATTTGATTCCAGCATCCCCAGGAGTTGGGGGTGGGGTATGGGGAAGGTCCTCCACTTTCCTAAGCACAGAATGAGCTGGTCCAGTGAGGCCACGGTGCTCCAACCCCTTTGCCGCTTCCTTTAGCAGGAAGGGAGGGATGGGGCTTTCACCCAGGTTCCCCATCCCCAGGATGTCGGGGCAAGTAGGTGAAGATTTTCCATTTCTGAGCCTTTTCCAAGTGGCAGTCTCTACTGTCCCCATCCCCAACCCTAAGAACAAGCGGAGAGGAGAGGCCAGTCGAGGAAGTCAGGAAGGTAGGTTTGGCCTCTGGAGAAGCCTTTTCTTAGAGGCCTTCCCCTTCCATTTCCATTCTTTGGCAGAATTTTGACTATAGTGGGGGCGGGACAGAGAAAAAACTAGAAAGCTCTAGTTCTGCCACCGGGGCCGGAAGCCCCACCGTGGCCCGGCCGGCGGTTAGCCAGTTTGTCATTTTGCAAATCTGGTCTACCCACCTCCGGTGAAAACTCCCAGCATCACCCCAGGGGGCGATGACTAATTACAAAACACATTTTCTCTCTTTTTTCACTCGCCCCCACCTAGCCTCTCCGCACCCCGCGCTAGACTGCCTCACTAGACTGACTTGAATGAACTCTTGGCCCAGCCCCTCCTCCCCAGGCTGCACCCTCAGGGTTCTTTCCTCCCTCACTTTACTTTCACTTTCTAGTCACTCTCACTTCTCGCAGCTTCTTAGCCTGGAGCTCAGAGCCCCGGCCCTTTCTCAAGGTTGGGGCCCTCGGTGAAGCCTAGGCCGCACCCAGTCAGTCTGGTCTTGAGTCAACAGGAATTGACAAATATTGACGCGGGGCATTCTGTTTCAGGTTTGCAAGGAGAGCACAGGGGCAAGGTTCCTGCACACGCAGTTTCTAGAAGCCTGATTGACACAGAGATGTCATCAAGTGATTAGGAACCGTGGGCTTCATGCATTCCGGCGAGGTGCAGGGAGAGGGCACATGAGATAGCTGTATGTGCACCTGGCCCGGAAGGATGTTCCTGACTGAACATTGAAATAGGCAAGTGGCCAGACGGTGTAGAAGATACTGTGGGCTGCTGGGTTTCCAGGACAAGTCATTCCCTCCCTCTCCTGTAAAGCGACAGGGAACATACTCTCCCTTGCCGTGGACGGTGAGGTTTGAGGATGGTCCCAGGCAAGCTGCTGGCACAGAACACCCCTTCACGCCCCCTCCTGTCACTGCACCCCTTCCCAGGACCACCTCAGGGGTGGCAGCCCAGCCTGCATCTCCCTTCCATGTTGTTGATGGAATCCCCTCCCCTTTCCCTTCACACTGTCTCACCTGCTTCTTTATCTCACCTGGGAAAGAGGGAACTGGAGGCTACAGAGGCCCCACGGGCTGCATTTTCTTTAAGCTCTGTTTACCCGCCCCATTTACATGGGGCACAGGGGACCCTGTAAAGGATTCCTGATACTGAGTGTGATGAGGTTGTGAGGAAGAGGGTGGCGCTGGTGGGACTGTAACGCTTTGGGGTGGGGAGAGGGACTGGATAAATCCAGCCCATTTAGGAGTGCACATACTCTTAGAGCTAACTACTCCACTTTTAGGAAAGGACCCTAAGTAATACATGAGCAAGGATGCTGACTGCGGCATTCTCATCCATCCTGACAGGCGATGGGAGCTCTTGCAGCTGTCAGAGGAATGACAGCCCTGACTTACCAACAGGCACAGAGGTGTCTGTTTAAAAAGCAAGTCTCAAAATAGTACGTGGAGCAAACTCAAGATTTTTTTAAATAATAAAAACAACATTTTATAAGGATATTTTAGTTTTATAATTAAACTTTTTTTTGTCATTAGAGAGAGAGGGAGAAGGCGAGAGAGAGAAACATTGATTAGTTGCTTCCTATACCGGCAACTAGGTATGTTCCCTGATCAGGAACCCTTTGGGGTATGGGACAACGTTCCAATCAACTGAGCCACTGGGCCAGAGCTGTAATTAAACTTTTTTAAAAATTAGTAATTAATAAATGAAGTTCTCATGGCCCAAGCATCAGCTTGCCAACTGCCCCTCTCCCTCCTCGCCCCCTCCCTTCCACGCCATCTTGTCTGCTCCTCCTACCATTTGCTATCTTTGGACCTCAGACTCCTGAGCTGTCTGTAAGACTCCAGAGCCCCTCTAAACAACGCGCACTAATCCCTCCCTAATCCTGGCTCCCCAGCAGCTCAGACCAGCAGCTGCCTGCTCCTATGGGAGGTGGGCAGGAGTCCCCTTGGTTTATACCCATCGTAAAAAGAGAAGCAGCTGTGGCGCTATGGATGCTCAGAACTCCAGGACATGTCCGCCTCTAAAGAGGGGGCCTGGCCTCTCCCCAGAGAGCGTAGTTCTTCCTCCCCTTCCCGGACACGTCCTTTGCACTCAAAGCACTTCCAAAGAATTGGGTGGGACTCCGGAGAGGGCGTTGTCCACAGGTGAGAACAATGCCTCCAGGCCACGCCTTTCCACCTGCTTCTTTGCAAGTGCGGTCTCTGAACAATGGCAGAAGCTGAACGCTCCCTTCCCTCTGTTAACTGTGCAATAAAGGAATCCCATCAGGCCAGCCACGGCCTCCATCAGCGCTTCTCCGAGGGAGGGCCCTTTGGAATCACCGCGGAGATTTGCAAGCTACTAACACCTGGGTCCTACCTCAGACATTCTTTTTCTTTTTTTTAAGTATCAAATTTTTATTTTTTAATATATATTTTTATTGATTTCAGAGAGGAAGAGAGGGGGAGAGAGATAGAAACATCAATGATGAGAGAGAATCATTGATTGGCTGCCTCCTGCACCTCCCCTATTGGGGATTGAGCCTGCAACCCCGGGCATGTGCCCTTGACTGGAATCGAACCCGGGACCCTTTGGTCCACAGGCCAACACTCTATCCACTGAGCCAAACCAGCCAGGGCCCAGACATTCTTTTTCATTTAAACTGGGGAGGGGCATCCTGAGCACTGGGATTTTGTATTCCCTACCTCTTCCCGAGGTACACCCCTGGTTAAGAACCACTAGTCGATGTGATATGATGTAATGTGTGTAGACATGCTCTGTGCATACGTAACCCATGCATGGAAGCCTATGCACACACATACAACATGCAAAGCTGGATTTCTCAACACACAAAGTAACACTCACTGCTAAGGTCACCAGCAAAGCAAGACACCAAAAAAAAAAGTGAGAAAAACATTTTTTTTAGAATGTGATATTTAAAAAATGAAAAGGTTATCAAGGGGAAAATCAGAATCTTTATTGGGCTGCTCTACTTATTTTCGTTGTGTTTTTCCTCATATTGCATGTGGGGAGAAGAAGCTCCACAAACCTTTCAAGGCTGGGCCCTAATCCAGCCCCCACATCCATAAAGAGAGCTTTCGCCCCGTCTCACGCTGTAGGTTTCCTGGGTGAAGCATCCAGTCCCTTGGGATGGGACAAACTGTCACCTGTTCCCCTGGCTGAAAGCCCTCAAGCCGTGAGAGTCCTGGCACTGGGCTGGGGGTGGGAGGGGCCCAAGTCATCCAGGAGCTCCAAGCCCTGCCACTCCCTGCACCCCACTCCGTAAGAATGCTGTGACCAACGGAACTGTGCTCCTATATCTGCAGGTGGCTCAAATATTTGGGGCTCTGTCCCCAAGGCAAGGTATACCCGTGTATGAGATGTACATGTGGGCTTGCCTGAAGTAGAGATTTGGCCAATTTCAAGGTTATTTCTAAATCTAAGTTTGATGATTCAAGTATACAAAGTGAATCCGATGGAAATCTGAAGAACTGATTGGTAGGTTTTCATCTGGGCAATCAAGAAAGGCTTCCTGGAGGGGGTAACATTTGAACTGTGCCTTGAAAGATGAGTAGAATTTAAGAAGGAAAAGAGAGAAAGTATATAGAGATGCCCCATTCTTTTACTCTTCCACATTCTCATCCTTGACCTCAGCAAACCTGGCTCTGTCCCAGGAGCCTTCTGGAGCCTTCAGGGTTCCGCCTCTTACTGCCCTCCCAGAGTGAATATCAGCCCCACATCTGGATGCCCACCTCTGGATCTGCTGGGCTCAGTCCTGTGTTCTCTGACCTGGCTTTGAGGTGCCCAGTCTTCTTCAGACGCCTCTAGACCTACCGCTTAGTGCTTCACAGCCTAAGTGAAAACTGGGGGGGAGTGCCCTCAGGCCTTCCCCGTTGGACAGTGGAGCCAAGATCTCAACCTGGAATTGCCTCAGGAAGCCCTGGACAGCTTTAAAATATCCAGAGGCCAGTACCACTCCACCACGCCTTCAGAATCTGACTATCCCAGCTGGGAGGGCCAGCCAGGACCGAGACCATGGCCAGTGGCCAAAGATAAGGGAGAGAGAACGGAAGACAAGGCAGAAAAAGAAGGGGGCTCCTCGAGACAGCTGCCCAGAAAAAAAGCCCAGAGGCTCTGGAACAGGTGGAGGACAAGGCCCAGCCTAAAAGGGGCTCTATAGGAAACAAATGTTCACGGAGCAGCATTAAATCCTGTCTCTGTTCCCCAGGCTCCTGGGGTGGGGCCAGGGACAACTGTTCACCATCAACGGAGGGAGAAAGACACAAAGGCCCCCAAGGAGGGCCTCCATAGTCAGTGCCTCCATGAGAGCAAAGACTTCATCGCATTTGTTCACAGCTGTCTCCCCAGCGCCTGGCGCACAGTAGGTGCTCAATAAATACCTGTTGAGTGAACTTTGCCAGGCCTTTTCCTCTATCAGGACCATCACGAATTTCTGAGTCTGTGGGTTTCTTGTACAGAGAAGGGGTTAACATGGTGGTGCCAAGGAGAACGTTGGGAAAGGAGGGGAGAAGGATGTTTAGCTTGGGTTCCCTCCCTAGTCTCCACTGACAACATTTCCTCAGGATTTGGGAATTGGATGTAAGAGAGGGGGTGCAGTTAGCTGGACACAGCTGCCCTTCCAAATCGGAGGTTGGAGGAGGGGGGAGAAGAGGAAGAGGAGGAGGGAGTGGGGTAGTAGGCAAACAAGCAGAGAAGAGAGGAGTGTGCTGGGAACATGGAGAGGCTGCCAACCCCAGCTGACTGAAAGGTGCTGGGTGTGTCCAGAGAGAAAGGAGCGAGGCTGGTGAAAGCCCCCACGTGGTCACCGAGCTCCCGGGGTCTTATTCCAGCAGCCACACTCCCGACACGGTGACTTTCAGAGTGGGGTGAGGTATGTGTGGAGAGGACGTAGGAAAGGAAAGGAAGCCTCACTCTCCATTTGAATAGCAGCGGGCAATTTCCCTTCCCAGTGGTGGGGGTCTCCTCGAGGCCTGCTTTAGAGAGCTGGGCAGGCTGGGGCTCCACGCTGTGTGCGAGTGTGCACACCATGCAGATGTGAGCCTGGCTTGGGTGAGCTCCCAGCGCTGACACAGCCTCTGGAGAATGCGTGGTACCTGCAGGCACAGGCCCGGAAGCAGATTCCTGGGGTCGCAGGACAGTGTGTAGTTAGGCTCTGTGTAAGCTCTATTTGTGTGTCCTCAGCCGGGAGCACAACCTGCCAGGCCTCCTGGCCAGGAGTTCATTTTAAAGCCACCTTGAATGGAGCACAGTCGCCTCTCCATTCAGGTTACTTGAGCCCACTCCCCACCACACCTGAAGGAAGGGCCTTGGACCCCTAGGAATTGCAGGCTGGGGTGCTGCCCTTGACATTTCTCCCACCTGGAACCCCAGTCCTGTCTGGCACTGGGATGTGTTTTGAAGTCACATGCAGCCCTGCTCACATGTGAAATCTTGGTTGCAGGTCTGGATGTATCTGGTACGCTAGGTGAGCTCAGAGCTGGCCCTGGAGCAGTGAGGAGGGGAGGGGACAGGCCAGAGGCAGGGCAGTGCTGGCTGCAGGCAGCCCTGGGCTGGGCCTGGAGCCCTCCAGGCGGCCAGTGGCCAGGCTGCAATTAACCCCCACCTGCCCAGGGCCAGATTCTGCCCGCCATGAATACCTCCCACCCGCTTCCACCAGCTACCACACCTCCTCCCCAGGAGTGGATGTAGGAGAGGGAACAGGTGAAGGGCATCACTCAGCAGGTTCTCTTCCTGCTGATTCTTCTAACCCTTTGCTTACCACACCACATACCCCCGAGGACAAGCTGGGACCGAGACGAGGCTTCCAAGCAGCCATGGTCGTTGCCTCATTGCTGGACAGCCCCCATCTCAACCCACCTCCCCCACCCCTGTAGTAGGAGGTTGTACTGCCAGTCACATTACCGCATGTTTCAGTGCCCAGCCCAGGGCCTGCCTGGGCACTCTCTGCTGGAGATGTATTAAGAAGAATGGCCCCTGTGAACCCCTCCAGCTCCTCCATCTCTTCCAATCTTTTGCTGAAGATTCAGACTCAGGAGGTTTGAGTGAGGCCTGAAGTCACTGAAAGCATCTGGGTGGGTTTGGCTGGCTCCATCCAGCCCCACGGTGAGCTGCTGTTGTCTCAGGGCTGTCTCTGAGGTGTGTGCATTCCAGAGAGAGCAGGGATAGCCGAGAGTGGAATTTCAGGTAGTGGAGAGCTGTGGTATAAAGCTGCACTCAAGAAGTTCAAATTCCCAATCTTGACCTTGGGCAAATTGCTTAAGCTCCTTGGGCCTCAGTGTGCTCATCTGTAAGATGGGATGATAAAGGTCAGTGTGCTCTTTTCTATAGAAGGCACCATGGCAGGGCCCAGGGCTAGTAGACAGAGCTGGGGGAGCGGGGGTTAGGGCCAATGCCCGGGATTAAGCCCCTGACCCAGACCTCTGTGTGGCCCTCCCAGAAGGGGACAGGAAGTCCAGGCCTACCGAATGGGAATATGGCAAAGAATGAGCAGAGTGTGTGTGGCCCCTGGAGGCCAGTTCTGCAGCAGCAGCCCCTGTCCTGTGCCCTCTCTTGGATCATATTTGTGCTGCCCTAATTTCTAAGAATTTAGACATGCCTTCAGGGACCAAGCTCCTCATGGGAATAAAAAGTCAATTCAATTCCCCACGAAAACCATTTGTCCACTGAAACACTTGGCACAGATGTTGAATTCCAACAAATCCAGGTTTAAATCTCCATTTCACCACCTACTGGTAGAACAACATGGAACAAACCTTAGAACCTCAGCTTCTCCATCTGTAAAGTAGGGAGAGTCGTCTCTGCTTTGCACCTGATGAAAAGACTAAATTAACTCAAGCATCCTTTCAACAAACTTTTATTGAGCACCTACGATGTGCCAGGCAGTGGTGATACAGCTATGAATACAAGAGAGGCAGACAAGGACATATGCTAGCGGGGCCTTCAGACAGATATTAACCAACAGTGACTCCAATGTCTGCTACCGACTGTATGAGTGTTATGTAGGAAAAGTGCTCATGAGGTAGTCTTGTGAGTTTTGAAGGATAACTAGGTGTGATCTATTTCAATGACTCTAAAACACTATTGATTGTCAACACAATTGTTTTAGGTCACACCCGAGAAAGAAAACTCCTTCAAGACTCGGAGCCTTCTTACCCTTAGAGGTGTTATTTTGTGCTTACTCAAAGCTCTTTTCAACTTTCCATCAACCCCAGAGGAGTTTCCTATCTCCTGCCCAACTTAAAACAAAGAAAGGTCTGTAATGGCAGAGATCAGAATAGGGTGAAACCCAAGAGAAATCCACCTTACCCTGCAGCAAGCTTGCCTGGTGTGAAACCCCTGAGTGGGTAGCAGACAGTCTCCCAGGTTCTGGTTCCTCGGAAAGGGGAGACAGGACAAGTAGGCCACGTGGACAGGGCAGAGAGGAGGGCAAGAACGGTGGAGCAGGGGTCCTGGCCACGTGCCCATTGCTGGGCTCTGATTCTCGTTGAACGGAAGAGTGGCCAGGAGGAGGAGTCAGATGCCAACCTGGGGCGTTGTTAGACACCACAGTGTGTAAAATGCAGCCTGTCGTCAAAGATTTAAAAGACGCATCTTACCCAGAAGCACAGAGCACCCTCGTTTCTAGATCTTGGTTTTTAAATACCATTCTTCGCTAAAAGGAACACGGGCACTTTGGGGGAACAGTCAATGCCAGGGCTGCCTCAGAAAAGTACAGATGAGCCTGGAACAGTTTATTGTGCCAGAAAGTGACGATGTGCTAAAAATATATATAAATAAATAATAGGGAGTTGTCAATAGGAATGAGAGCCAGATTCAATGGGTTTCTACTACTGGGCAATTCTGGCATAACTTGAGCACTGAAATAAATGAGAGTCAGAGATTATAACCCTAAGAATAAAAGAATCATCTATGAGTCCATCTGATAGAAATAAACACACAAATAATCAAATTAATGGGGAAGAAAAGAACACTCGGCCCTAACAAAGGGATGCCAAGGAACAAATGTAGGAACAAATGATGGAATTGGAAACCCCTCATCTGCCCACCACTGTAATATTGTTTTAGGCAAGAATCATAACTAGGGGCTACCAGTGGGTGATAAGAAACAAGATATTTACATAGTACACTGAGCAGAAAATTCTTCTTTTGCTACTAAGGCATTAGTAGAACAACTGGAGATGGCTCTAGTACCTGGTACACCGGTACCAAAGTCAATATAGTAA
The DNA here is from genome assembly GCF_000147115.1 of Myotis lucifugus. NCBI lineage: Eukaryota > Metazoa > Chordata > Mammalia > Chiroptera > Vespertilionidae > Myotis > Myotis lucifugus. The sequence continues at coordinate 285,131 of NW_005871082.1, forward strand.
AAAGCTAACATTTGGAAAACCTGAGTGACGGGAATATGGGAATTATTGGTCCTGTTTTTTGCAACGTCTATTAGTCTGAAATTATTTCAGAGTAACAAGTTGGCTTTTTAAAGCGTGTATCTTAAAATTAATAAAATACAATAAATGATCTGGGGAAAGATGTACATGAGCATACCAGGTAGAAACACCTGTGTGGGCGAAAGCCCCGAGGCTGGCCAATCATGTTTTTTTGAAAACCAAAACCATAGAAAGCCTGAGTGTTGGGGGCAGAGTGTCTGGGAGCACAGTGAGTCAGCTGAGAGGTGGGCAGGGGCCAGGCCCGAGTGAGGGTTTGGGTCCTGTGATGACAGCAGGGAGGAGCCATCAACATGCTTTAAGCCGCGGGTGTGGGGAATGTGGCCTTATTTGTGTTTATCACTCTGGCCCCTGGCTGACCCTCAATAAACAGTGGCCATTAATAATGCCTTGTCTGCTCCACTCTCTGCTGTCGCCTCCCCTAGGGACCTTTTTGCTCTATGGAGTTGACAGCAGGTGGCCTCATACCCACAGGCTGCCAGGTTGACCTCTAGCACATCCAAGCCCAGTCCCATCTTCTCCTCACCCCACTCAGCCCGGATCTCTGTGCACACCTTCTCCACCAGCTTCCTTCTGTCTGTCTTTGTTTCTACTCTAGGAGCCCAAGAGCTCAAAGGAGGCTGGAGAGGTTTGAGTACAAGTGAATAAATGGGCTGTTTGAGGGATCTCCCAGGGCAACTCCAGGCTTGGTACAGTTTGAGTGGCTGTGGGCTTCCTTTTTTCCAGATGAATCACTGCTCTGTGTGTGTGTGACCGTGTGTGCCTTCCCCCTGATGTGCTTGGGGCCCTGAGGTGAGAGAGGGCTGGCTGTGTGCGCCAAGCAACTCCTCCTGTAACCAGCACTCCCTGCAGCGCACTCTGAGCCAAGTACCTGCTGGTGTTGCTGTGCTTCCTCAGCCAACCCTTACAACAGCCCTGTGAGGAACACACCACTGTGTCCATTTTGCAGAAGAGCGAACTGAGGCCTGAAAGGTTTGTTAGTGTGTTCAAATTCACACAACTGGCCCCAAGATTCAACCCAGGCCCTCCGACCCTGAAGCTTACACTTCTGCCCCCAGAGCCACCCTGCGACTTCTGATGGCCCATGGACATCAGCGTTATGGGAATCCAGGACATGTGGCTGGGTGAACCAAGTGTAACTGAGGACCCAGGAAGGGGTTAATTGAGATGCCCTCAGCAAGCTCTGGTTTGGTGAGGCTAGTTGCCATGGCGACAACATGGTTTGGGGAGAGGGAGGCCAGCACAGCAGGATCTTCTGAATCACTGGACATGTAGCCCATAAGTTTATTCTGTGGTGAACTCCTTCCAGCATCCTCAGGGACTGCACATGACCACCGGGACTGACTGTGCAGGACAAGGGTGAGGGCAAGGGTTCCCTGTGTGCGCCCTGGCCCTGCTGCAAAGCCTTACCGGGCGGGTGCTCTCCCTGGCACTGCCCTGGGAGTCCTGCCCACCAGGAACACCCAGAGCCTCTCCTCTCAGCTCCCAGATCCCCGGGCGAGGTGGAAACCAGGAAAGAACACAGATTTGGGGCCAGAAGTCCATTGATCATTTATTTATTCATTCTTTACTAGATATTTATTGCTTGCCCATGATGCACCAGTCACTGCGCTAGGTGCTGTGACCTGGGGTGATAGCCGGAAGCCAGCAGGCTCTGCACTCATGCAGCTGCCCTTCCAGGGGGCAGAAAGTTCCCACCAAATGCTTTCTGTGTCACCATGGGCAAGTCTCTTTTCCTTTCTGAGCTCATCTGCAGAATGGGGCCCATAAAGCCCACATTGCTGGGATGCTGTGTGGATGAGACAATATACTGAAGCATATACCTGTATGCACAGCACATAGTAGGGCTAACTGTGCAGTTGACGTAACTGCCTGTAGGCTGCTTACCTTTCCCTCCAACCTCGAAAGGAGTCAGGTGATGATATAAGTCACAAATGAGGAGCCCTAGGCTCTGGGCCCTGGGGGCCCTGTGAGGCAAAATCTCAATACTGACCCAGTTAGAGAGACAGGCTCCTCCATCACTGGGCAGTGCCCTTGGCTTCAGTTTGCCCATTTGTAATGGGGGATCGGGTAGAGGAGGGAATGTACCCGAGCTGATGGGCAGCACCACAGTGGACACTTGACCATTCCATTCCACTGCCTGACCCACCCCCAGGACAGCCCAGGACTACTTCCCCAGGCATAATAAGCCTCCAGCCCAACTAGTTTTTTGCCTAAATATGGACCACAGCAGCTATCTGTTGATTTGACTCGCTTGATTTTTTTAAGTGGGGCTACCTTAGCCAAGGAAAATGCCCCCTCCCAGTGCCCATCTCAGACTTTGCCCTGTTTGCTTCCTACTTACCCCCCTCCCCCGTCAGCCCCAAGCTAGTATACTTGCACAATACAAAGCAAGAACCTGACTCTGTGACCCTCCCCACCATGGAAGGAACCCTGAAACCCTCAAGGTCAGCCCTGGGACCAACCTCTGTAGCCTCAGCACATGGCAGGCCTGGCAGGCACCAGCAGCTCAGCTAGGCTGCGTACAGATAAAAGCAACATGCAGATCCAACCCACATTTAGGGAACCAGCAAAGGAGGAGGAAAAAATGTGAGAGTTTCATATCTGATATTTCAAAAAATACAAAACTTCAAAGTAGTCACCACAGGGGGGAAAAACATATTGAAGGACTTCCTCACATTTACTTTGTGAATTAGTATTGATTTTATTTGCACTGCTCACGGGGGTGGAGATGGCCTCACCTTTTCAGAGCTTAGTGCCCCTAGAAGTCTTAATCAAGGCCTGGGAAATGGAAGTGGGGTGCACATTCTGTGGGCTCCTCTCACATCCATCCCTGGAGGATAGAGAGGGAAGGTGTTTTCCTCTTGCTTCAGTCTGACACCACAGGAGGCCAGATTAAGCTTGGTTGGAGGTGGTGCTAATGAGTTTTCCAGGGTTCTCTTCTCTGTCCAATCTCGAATTGCCTTCACCTCGGCTGGGTGTCAGGGTACATATTTATACCAGGACACGGCTTACAGAGCAGCTCCTGGCTGTCAGCTGTTGGTGACATTCTTTGTAGAAGGTCAGTGGGCTGGGAGGAGGCTGGGGTGGGGACCTACGAGTTCGGCAGAGAGGAAGAAACTCCCAGCCAGGCTGGCCCCTGAGCTGGAAATCTTTAACCAAGGATCCAGCCAAACCACGGGAGAAAAGGACAAGTGGACAGACATGCCTCGCAAACACATCCCCTGTGAGGAGGTCAGAAGACACTGGATGGCAGAAGGAAAGGATGCGGATGAGGAGAGAAGAGGAAGAAGCCCAGTGAGAATGAGGATTTCTTTTCTTTCTTGATTTCCTTTTTAATAGGTGTCACTTTTTAGATCATTTTCAGGTTCACAGCAAAATTGAACAGGAAGTACACAGGTTTCCTACATACTGCTACCCCACCCCCACACACACAGCCTCCCCCACTGTCAATATCCCCACCGGAGTGGTGCATCTGTAACACTGACACATCATTATCACCCAAAGTCTATAGTTTACCTTAGGGTTCACTCTTAGTGTTGTATATTCAATGTATTTGAACAAATGTACAATGACATATATCCACTACTGTAATATCACAGAATAGTTTTGCCTTTTCTACAATGCCATATAGTTAGAATCTTATAGTATACTAGAGGCCCGGTGCATGAAATTCATGCAGGGGGGGGTCCCCTCAGCCCAGCCTGCACCCTCTCCAATCCAGGACCCCTCGGGGGATGTCCGAAGCAGTCGGACATCCCTCTCACAATCCTGGACCTCTGGCTCCTAACCACTCACCTGCCTGCCTGACCTCTGGCTCCTAACCGCTCACCTGCCTGCCTGCCTGATCACCCCTCACTGCCCCCCCCACTGGCCTGGTCACCCCTAACTGCCCCCCTGCTGGCCTGATCGCCCCAAACTGCCCCCCCTCCCCGCCCGCCGCCAGCCTGGTTGCCCCCAAACCCTACATATACTATTTTTTTTATACATACATACTTATGATAAAGGTTAAGTTGATGGTTCCAGCCCTTGGTGGAGCTAGATGTGGTATAGGGTCCAGCCATTTCCACCCAACTGAGAACTCCTGTGATGGGCAGTCTTTGCTCCAGGCACCCCAGCGGACTGGCAGAGAACTTATGAGATCTGCACTGTGGTTTGATGGCCCCACCTGTCCCACCCAATCCACATTCTTCCTATTTCTTCTCAGGGGCTGCTCCCTGCTAACCCCAGTGCACACCTAATTCTGTCCCAACATCTGCTTCTGATCTAATTGACCTAGCACTGGGGAGGAGAAAAAGTCAGAGTGATGGGACATGGGGGTGGGGGATGCCAGTTAAAAATGCGAGGTCAGAGAAGACTTTACTGATAATACATGTTGGGCTGAAACCTGGAGCCAGGACAGCACTGAGTGCCAAAGGGGTCCAGGAGAGGAAACATTGGGTGCAAAGGCTCTAGCCTATGTAGCTAAGGCAGGGGGTGCCCAAGGAGTGGGAGGAAATAAGATCACAACGCTTCAAAGACCAGAGTGGGGACACATTGTGTAGGCCATAGTCCAGCCGTGGGCAAACTACGGCCCGCGGGCTGGATCCGGCCCGTTTGAAACGAATAAAACTAAAAAAAAAAAAGACAGTACCCTTTTATGTAATGATGCTTACTTTGAATTTATATTAGTTCACACAAACACTCCATCCATGCTTTTGTTCCGGCCCTCCGGTCCAGTTTAAGAACCCATTGTGGCCTTCGAGTCAAAAAGTTTGCCCACCCCTGCCATAGTCAGAAGGTTGGATTTATTCCAGATGCAGTGGGAAGCCACTGGAGGGTTTTCAGTTTAGAAGTGATGTGATTTGATTTGCATTTTTAAAAGCTCAAACTGGCTGCTAGGTGGAGAATGGATTACAAGAGCATAAGACGGGAAAGCAGGGAGACAGTTCAGCATTTCATTGCTGTGGTTAATATAAATTCTCAGCTCAACAACTTCTCTCCTGCAAAGACAATCATGGTGGCCAGTTGCATAGAACCCCATGCATACTGCAAACACACCTCACAGTCCCCTACACTCTTAACCACCCACAGTCTCTCCTGGACACAGGTTTACATGCATGCATCCATGTTCCCCAACATAAACTGAGGCATATAGTCTCATGCACATATCCTCCCATACATGGCACCAGCAAAGACGTTTTCATGCATATGCAAGCACACACTCCCATTTATTCACTTCCTCACACATTTATGAGACACTTTCATGCACAGGCACACACATATAGCTACACATATTTCTACAGACCCACCATTTCCCATTTTTCCAAAAAGAAGCAGGTCTGAACAGGGGGAAAAAGGGTGTTAGGGACTTTATACGAGGAGGGGATAATTGCAAGCCTACTTAGTCTTTGGAGAAAGAAAATGCCCAAGTGAATGCCTGCTTTACCCTAAATTGCACCTGATGGTTGGGTTGGCCAGTTATCAGTAAGGCTGAATTAAAGCCTTCATTCATCAGGCTGCCTCCCCCCTGTCCCCATCCCCACTCCGCAGCTCCTGTCCACCCACCTCTAGCATTAATCAGCTCTCACTACACTCCAATGACTCACAGGGCATAGGGGGAAGGGGTGTGTACACTTTAGGCAAATCTGGACTCCTTAGCTGGCTCCTCTGCAATACATCCTCCCTTCCAGCTGAGCCCCAGCCACAGTGACCTGCCAGCAACAGGCAGCTCTTCACACACACACACCTTCAGGGTTTTGCATATAGTGCCTCCACTGCCAGCTGGAAGAGCTTTCTTATCCTTCCTGCCTCTGCTTAGGAGCTGCCTTCTCAGGAAAGTCTTCCCTGATTGTCCCATCATGCACTCCAATTAGAGTCCCTGCTGTGCTCATCTCCATCTCAACATGACTGCACTGCCCAGCACCCACTCGGTTATACTTATCTGTCTCCCCTTCAGGACAGAGAATATATCTGTTTTGTGCACTGCTGCCTGGCACATAGTAGGTGCTCAATAAATATTTCTTGTAATCAAACAAATGAAGGTTGTTCCTATGTACCAATGAAACTAGAGATTATTTTTGAAAAGGGTTCCTTGTTCCCTCTACCTTCTTGCTACTCCAGAGATGACTTGGTGATAACTGAGGCTCCAGCTTGCATCATAGGATGCCTGTGGCCATTATTTCTCTGATACCTTCCCTATCTTCAACCAGCTCTGGTATGTGATGCTGGGATAATGTTGGGTCCCTAAGTTTGGGGCAGGAGATAATGGGGAAGATTTGGAAAATGGAAGGACAGGGACAAGGGTGGAGAAATTCAAGTCAATATATATTACATCCATAACTTCCTAGGGGAAAGAGGTGGTGACCATGGGAGAGAGAGAGAGAGAATTGTATCTGTTGGCAGGGAGGATCAGGTCGGGCATTTGAGGGTTGAAAAGAGCAAGAGGCGGTCCCAGGAGAAAGACCTTGAACATCCTAGACAGGGCAAAGCTGTTTGCTGATTAAAGAAAAGAGGCCACAGTGCTGACATGTCTGCGCTGTGCCAGGAGAGGTGGTGCAATGACTCAGGCCCTGGACAGAGCTGCTGGGAATGGACACGGTCAAACAGGATCCCGGCCTTTCTGACCCCAGCAGAATTCTACTTCCCTTCCTAAGGAGCAAAAAATAGGAAAACTAATAGGTACCATTAAGTGAGTGTCTGCTATAGAGAAGGCAAGGGCAACCTACTGCCACTTCCCTGTCCACAATGTGACAGACATCGCTAATCAATCCTGAGTGTACCCATCACCTCCAGACCAAGATGAGATGTCAAGAATTCTTCTCAACACAGAGAGCCAAAGACCCCTTACTGACCAATTGGGGCTGGCACATAAAATGAATCCTTTTTGCCGTCACTGGTCTCCTAAACACCAAGTGCTTAATACATCTCTCATTCAGTTCTCACAAATCCTTGAGATAAAGATTAACTTTTATTTTCCAGATGAAGAGCAAAGAAGGGTCAGCATGGTTAAGGAACTTGGCCAAGTTCACACGGGCAGTAAGAGTTGGGCTGAGAATTCAGACCCTAGTTGGTCTGTCTCCAAAGTCCACGCACACTCTGGCCACTTTATCGTGCTGCCTGCCTCCACTGTGCATCTGTACCGTTGTGTTGTGGGCATTCACTGGAGCTCTGTTGCCTCTCAATCTCCAAACTTACTATATTCTTTGGGGTCCCCACAGGAAACAGGTGTTATTCTCCAACAGGGCAAGTGACTATTTGCCAAGGGTGGCCAGGGTTAAGGGGAACCAAAAGGAATGGTGAAGACCCTGATGGGACAGGAAAGGAGGTGACTGGAAGCTGGAGAGAGCCATAGCTGCAAAGGGAGGAAGCAAGGGGAACAAATCCCCCAACTTCTCTCCTCCTGCCCTGCATCTCCTCTTCCTATTAGAGAAACCCAACCGGAAGGCAGAGGCCTGGAAGTTCAGCTGATGCAGCCCCAGGGGCCAGCCTCCTGCTCTGCAGAGTTAAGGGGAGGGGGTGGAGGGAGAGGTGGAAAGAGAGAGGCATCTTTCTATGAGCTCTGGAGGCGAAACCGAGACCATCCAGAGCATTTCTTTCCTGCTTTGGGGTTGAGAATTTCCCTTTCTGCGGGGTATATATGGGCCAACATGTAAGTTTCTGTCTGACTCCAAAGGCCTGAGGGTGAGGAAAGCCAATGGTGTAAGTCCCAGTCCAAGGTCAGGAGAAGGCCCATGTCCCTGCTCAGCAGTCAGGCAGAGAGAAAATTCCCCCTTCCTCTGATGTTTGTTCTATTCAGGCCTTCAATGGATTAAATGAGGCTCACCCACACTGGGGAGGGCAATCTGCTCAAATGTGAACCTTATCTAGAAACACACTCACAGACATACTCAGAATAATGTTTGATCAACTATCTGGGCATCTTGTGGCCCAGTCAAATTGACACATAAAATGAACCATCATCACACCATGGATGGCAGGCGGGTAGTAGTAACAGCAAAGGCATTCTAAGCAAACTGCCCTGTGGTGTGACCTAGGCAATGATGCTGACTGCCCAGCATCTCTTGGATCCTGCTCATCTTCCGAGCTGTGTCTCCAGACTTCTGCTGCTGCTGTGAGCATCCTCAAATCCTTCCAACAGCCCTAGCCAGTTTGGCTCAGTGGACAGAGCGTCAGCCTGGGGACTGAAGGGTCCTGGGTTTGATTCCGGTCAAGGGCACATGCCTGGGTTGCGGGCTCGGTCCCCAGTAGGGGGCCTGCAGGAGGCAGCCGATCAATGATTCTCTCTCATCATTGATGTTTCTATCTCTCTCTCCCTTCCTCTCTGAAATAAATAAAAATATATTTTTAAAAAATATATAAAAATTTATTTTTAAAAAATCCTTCCAACAAATCTTTTCTCTGCTGAAGGATTTCAGAATCCATTCTGCTGTTTGTAGTAAGAAACTTGACTGGCACAACCACCCAGAACACATTGAGGATGCATGTTGTGGTGGGTGGTCCCCTGACAGGTGCACCAGCAATGCCTCCATCAGGGAGGATGCATCTAAGCTGCCGGTCAGGGAGGCCGTCAGAGCCTCTCGGTTCCCCTTCTGAATGAGGGGTTCCTGCCATGCACGAAATTAGGCAAGCTTGCTCTGAGGTCATTTGTGTTTTCAGCTGAGCTGCCTCTGAGTCACGCCAGGGGACTGAATCCTACTACGTGTGCTCCACCGCCAGGCGTGGTTTCCCTTGGAGGCTGAAATAGGACAGACTGCCTGGCCCCAGAAAAGACCCAGCCCATGTGTTACTGTTCTGGACGTCCACAGTCATACAACAGACACCCCTCCTGGGGGAATCCTCTGAGGGCAGGGGCCCTACACGCCCCCGGGGGGCACCCCACCCCCTCAGCAGCCTCCCTGTGCCAGAAACCTGCAGCTGACGTGTGTTTATCTTGCCTGAGCTGCCCCACGGGGAGTAGCCAGCTGCATTACCACCTCTATCCCCGCCCAATGTCCAGGATTCAGGATTCGGATGTTTCTCTGGATGTTCAATATTTGCTCAGGGAATTAGAAGAAAAGAAAAGCGGAAATCGCTAAGGTGACAGGCTGGTGCCTAAGGTAACTGGGCTACACCTGCCTGGTGACAGGAGGGGCAGGGGACAGGGAGGCCTGGAGATCCTCAGACCCAGGGGCAGCCGGAGGAAGGGCAGGAAAGAACCAAGTGGGGTGCAGTCTGGCCCCACCTTATCCACAACACCCAGCCCCGCCTGGGGCTCCAGCCCAGGGGCCTGTGTGCACTTCAGCCCCAGAGTCCTACCCTCCTGGGGAATCTATGCCCGTAAACCAGGGTCAGGGCTCACACTTCACTGGGCTGCAGTGAGAGCAACCTGCCCACGCTCCCTGCCCTCGAGAGGCCTAGGGCCGTGGTCAGCAAACCGTGGCTTGCGAGCCACATGCGGCTCTTTGGCCCCTTGAGTGTGGCTCTTCCACAAAATACCACATGCGGGCACACACGTACAGTGTGATTGAAACTTCATGGCCCATGCGCAGAAGTCGGTATTTTGTGGAAGAGCCGGTATTTTGTGGAAGAGCCACACTCAAGGGGCCAAAGAGCCGCATGTGGCTTGCGAGTCGCGGTTTGCTGAGCCGCAGTTTGCCGACCACTGGCCTAGGGCTTGTGGGGGACACAGCCAGGTAAGTGTCCTGGTCAGGGACTGCAGGAAGGCACAGGCGTGTAGCAAGGGTGCCTTGAACCAGCTCCTCTCCCTGAGCCCCCACCCTCCTCTTTCTCCAGCGCCTATGGCTCTTGGGGACAAGCCTGTGGCCGAGCTCCTAACTGCTTCCCCTCGCCTCCTCCATAGGCACTCACAACAGGCTGGACACGGATCCTGGGAGGTGATCCGCGGAGACTGGCCCAGACACAGTGGCTGCCTCTGCCCTGAGTGTCACCGTCCCATCCAGCAGCCCCGACTTCTGGGGGAATGGCCCCGTCCCCAGGCCAGCCCGTGTGCACCGTCTCCCAGGACAGATGGCCCAGCCCCCCCAAAGCCTCGCACCAAGTACAGCTGGTTTTTGCTGATGAGACCGGGAACAAGGCCCCAGCCCATAGTGAAGAACAGGAATTGGGGGGGGCGGGGGGAGCATGGCCCCACACTTCAGGGACCTCCTCACCAGGCCTGAGCCCGTCTGTGACTGGGCCACATCAGCCCCACCAGGCACAAGAGGCCTGCCCCTGTCTGAGGCAGTGAGCAAAGTGGCTCCCACTCAGAACCAGCTCCTGCTGTGACAGCCAGGTCTGGCTCCAGACTGCCCAGGACCAGGGGGGGTCTGTGCGTTTGTGAGCTGCTCTCCCCCTCCCCCGCCACCCCCCCTACCTGCTCAACCTCCACACCCCCGCTCCCTCTGAGCTCTGTGGTTCGGGAGAAAGGGATGGGGTGGTTTGGATCCGGCTGGGACTGGGGACCAAGTGCAGGAGAGTCAGCCTTTCATCTTGGCTTTGTAAGGCAACCCCCCCCTCCCCCCCCCGCAAGCCCGAAGCTGGCTGGCATTGCACCATAAACCTCCAGGATGCTGCAGCTGTGACTGGATTATTTATAGCTCCGGTCTTCTTTTCTAACACGGAAACATCACACAAAGGGAAAGGTAATGAAATCTCACCTCTCCTGCTTGTCCCTCACTCCGAACGGCAGGGCTTTCCAGAAGCCCTAGTGGCTGAAGAAGCAGGGGAGAGGCCCGCTGCCCTCCCCCCCTGCACCGCCTCCTCTCCCTCCTTCGCTGTCAGTCACACACACACATTCCCCTCTCGCGGGGTCCCTCACCTCGCTTTCTCTCTCACGCGTACAATTCCTCACAGAGGCAATTCTGGTCCCTCTCCCTCCCTCTCAGCTCTGCCTGCCCGCGCCCTTCGCGTCCCCCGGACACATTCCACACATCTTGCCCTTTTTCTCCCATCACGGCTGTCTCCCTGTGACTCACTCCCTTCCTTGTATGTTTGCTTTTTGCTTTGTCAATGAAGAAGCTGGCACATTAATTACCAGCCCGGTCCTCTGAGAGGCACATCAGCATCTTGTCAATAGCGGGTGGAGGTGTCATCTTGCTCTGCCTTGAAACTCCCGTGGGCACTGTCTCCCCAGGGGGACCCATTCTGTGGCACGTGGCAGGGAGGACACACATCCCGGGCTTGACACACACAGACACACAGAAAACAGGCCACAGAACACGCCTCTCACTCTGCAGGAGGGAGCATCTAAGGATGTGCTCTGCAAATCGGATGCCAGGCTGCGTGGGGGATTTACGGCGCCGAGGACGAGCCGTTCCTCCTGCCTCCTGGGTTACTGTCTCGATGGTGTTACACCATCCCACAGGCACAAATCAGAAACTCTGAACCCTGTGCAGGCTTCTGTGCAGAGCCAAGGCTCAGCCCCCTCCCCGCCTGGCCCCCTCAGCCCCTCTGGCCCAGGCCCACAGAAGAATAATCGGAAATCAGTACCTCCCACAGCCACCCAGCCTGACATAGACCCCGACTCACTTCCATACAGACAGTCACAGTGAATGGGACTCTGTGTGTGCTGGGATTCAAGGAAGTCACAGACTATGACAGCTCACCCTGGGCTAGGGGCTGAGGAGGGGGCCTAGAGACAGAAACCCTACAACCCACCATCACATCACGGTGGCATTTCCTGAAAATCTCTCCCCTTTTTTAATATTAAGAATTCATCTGGCCCTAGCCGGTTTGGCTCAGTGGACAGAGCGTTGGCCTGCGGACTAAAGGGTCCCAGGTTCGATTCTGGCCAAGGGTACATGCCTGGATTTCGGGCTAGTTCCCCAGTAAGGGGCATGCAGGAGGCAGTCAATCAATGATTCTCTCTCATCACTGATGTTTCTATCTATCTCTCACCCTTCCTCTCTGAAATACATACATATATGTATTTCTGGGACCCCTCAGGGGATGTCGGACTGCCGGTTTTGGCCCAATCCCCGCAGGCCAGGCCGATGGGGTCCCTCGTCCTGGCCTGCACCCTCTCGCAATCTGGGACCCCTCAGGGAATGTCCGACTGCCGGTTTTGGCCCAATCCCCGCAGGCCAGGCAGAGGGACCCCACCAGTGCACGAATCATGCACCAGGCCTCTAGTATGCATATAATATCTTTGGTTAATCTCTTCCCACCCTCCCCTCTCCCCCCTTCCCTCTGAGATTCATCAGTCTGTTCCATGTTTCCATGCCTGTGCATTGAGCATCTGCCCTGGTGGTCAGTGCACGTCATAGCTACCGGTCAAACGGTCAGACACTTAGCATATTAGCCTTTTATATATATAGATAACATGTCTGTTTCATCGCAGTATAAAAATGTCTTGCCCGGCCAGTGTGGCTTGGTGGTTGCACATCGACCCACAAACCAAAAGGTCACGGATTCAATTCTAGGTCAGGGCACATGCCCAGGTTGCAGGCTCAATACCCAGTAGGGGGCATGCAGAAAGCAGGTAATCAATGTTTCTCTCTTATTGATGTTTCTAACTCTCTATCCCTATCCCTTTCTCTCTCTCTAAAATCAATAAAAATATATATATTTTAATGTTTTAAATTAGCTATAATGAAATATTTATTTTTTTCTGAAATCGTTACTTAATATTGACCTTCCTGGACTCAAAAACCCACTGGCTTATCCTGAGACTCTGAGGGCGCAAACACCCCAGTGGAAGATCTAGGGCACTAGTCTCTGGGGTAAGGATATGGGTATGAATCCATAGGGTGAGGATAAGAACAAGACTCTTGGATTTACATCCTGGCTTTGCCAATTGTTAGCTGTGTGATCTTCACCAAACCACTTAACCTCTCTGTGCTTCAGAACCTTGGCCATAAAATGGGCACAATTATAGTACCTATCACACAGGGCTTTTATGAAGATTAAAGGCATTCATGTATTTAAAGTGCTTAGAACAGCAGCTGGCACAATAGAGATGTTTATAATTATTTTTCTGTGGAAGACAACACGGTCACCAAATCAACCACAGGGACTGAAATTGGAGCTCATTCCTGCCTCCCTCCTAGGACTTGCTTCTGTCCCCAGGGCCTGTGCCCCCCCTCCCGCTGCAGCCGCTGATCATGCATTCCATCTGCAAGACAGTCAACAACTGCTATCCTGTTCCAGGCATTGTGCTGGGTCGAGGGTCAGTGTCTCAAAAGACCTTCTAGAGGGGGAGGCAGAAATATACAAGCAACATTTTGACCATATTCCAAATTGAAGACCCAAAGAAGAATAAATGTCATTCCCTCTTTCAAAGAGTTCCTGCCTCGCTGCAGGGAGCAAGAGAGGCAGACAGATTAAAGAGGTGAATGCAGCTCAGTGCGATTCTGATGATATTGTCCAGCGGCCTGGAACACACTGCCTCCTGTATATATCAGGTCTCTTTCCTCATGTCACCTCACCTGCAGGGCCTTCCAGAACCACCTGTATGTAAAAAATAACGACACTCTCCCCATCCTGTCAATCCTGACCTCTTACCACCACCTGACATATTTAGATATGTCTTTAAAATATATACATATATATATGTATATATATATATATAATTGATTTCAGAGAGGAAGGGAGAGGGAGAGAGAGAGAGAAACATCAATGTTGAGAGAGAATAACTGATCAGCTGCCTCCTGCACACCCCCTACTGGGGATCGAGCCCACAACCCGGGCATGTGCCCTGACGGGGAATCGAACTGTGACCTCCTGGTTCATAGGTCAATGTTCAACCACTGAGCCACACTAGCTGGGCTAGATATATGTCTTTGTTGGTGGTTTTCCCTACCAGCATGTAAGCTTCCTGGGTGGGTGCAGTACCTTAGCTCTGCTTCCTCCTGAATCCCCTGTGCTTGGAGTAACAATTGGAAAGTAGTAGCTGGCCCATAGGTGGCTGTTAAACTGTGGGCAAATCACTCTTCAGTGTCTTGACTTTCCCTTTGATGGAATTAGTGAGGAAACCTCACTCTCACTTGCCCCACTGGGAAACTATAACTTGAAAAGAGGTCATACATGATTATCAGACATGCTTGTGACCTGCCCATAGATAGATGCACATGAATTCAGCTGAGACCAAATCCACGCATGGCTCTGCAGTCCCTGCTATTTCAGCAATGAGGAGGGGCTGTGCTCAGAAGCCCACCAGACGTGCCCACTCCTCAGGCTCTGCTCTGAAGTTGGTCTATCTAGTCCTGGAAATGGTGTACACGGGCTCCTCCAGGCTCAAGTGCAGGTAAAACCTGGGAATTCCTCTTCCCTCTGCAGTGAACTCCTCTTCACTTGTCAAAACACAAGCCAAATTGCCCAAACTAAAGCCGTTACCTCTCTATTACCAAGTTGTGGGTTTCTGGAACTTTTCCCCGCTGGACTGTGAGCATATCAGTGACAAGGACTTTGGCTTATTTATGACCACATTCTGAATGCTGAAGAAATGATCATTGGCCAGATGACCAGACAAAGCAAGGACAATCCATGTTTCCTGCCTCTGGGAGCCTGATTTCAGCTCTCATTCCTCCCACATAACTCAGACGTCAGCTTGGCTGAGGGGGCTGGACGTTCCTGTTTGGCAGGGACAGTTCCTTGCTTCAACCAGATTGGTATCTACCCCAAGTTCCTTTTTGTTTATATTCTGGGGGCTGGGGATGAGGGAAGTGATTACAGAAGCCAGGGGGGGCTGTGTCATTCATTCTGTGGCGACCCCCTCCTCCTAAGGCCATGGGCCCCTGGCGAAGGTTGCTCACCTCTTCCCCCAGCCTCTAATTTCCCCACAGCCCCGGGCTGATTCTAAACAAGAATCCCAACAGGTGTGGCCTGTCAGCTTTCCAGACAGCCAGGAGCCCCTCCTCTTCAGCGGTGGAATCAGCTGGGAAGGGAATGTCACTGCCCCTGTGGACTAACAGGCCCTGGGGCCCAGCACTCTGGCAGGGCGCTGGGTGAATTCTACCCTGAGGTCATGTGAGCACCTGCTCCTCCCTCGGCAGCCTGGCAGAGCCAGTTTCTCGACTCTCCC
The DNA here is from genome assembly GCF_000147115.1 of Myotis lucifugus. Lineage (NCBI taxonomy): Eukaryota > Metazoa > Chordata > Mammalia > Chiroptera > Vespertilionidae > Myotis > Myotis lucifugus. The sequence goes on from NW_005871082.1 coordinate 300,186, forward strand.
CAGGGCACAGGCAAAGCAAACACCCCACCCACCTGCGGCCTCTCCACAGCTCAGGAGTCTCAGGGCTCTGGAACAAAATTCACTTCACCAACAACCTCTGGCCTTCGGCTTGTCATCCCACAACTGCCTTTACTAACCCTGAAAGCGGAGAGATAGGGAGATAACAGGCTCAGTGTGTCATAACGGACAGCTATAGATGACTTGACAGTTTACAATCATCGATTGTCGCATTTGATCCCCTTTGTCATGCTGAGCAGGGCTGTTGAGGACAGGACATGGTGGCCATCCCTCCTTCATAGAGCAGCCAGGAGTTGGAGCCGCTTCAAGAGCAGGTAACACACACAACGCTGAGAAGGAGGCACTATTCTTCCTGCTTGACGGAAAAGTGAAAGCTCTGAGATCACTAGTACAGAAGAGATTTGAACCCTCTTCTGTCCGATCCCAGAGCCTAAATGAGCTCCTTCCAAATACCCCATCTCTGATTTTACAGCCTTTGCTAGGGGAACACTTGCTGAGGAAGTAAACACATAACCTTAATCCCCCAGCATGAAGGGGACCACGCTAACCTCTCCCCCAAAGGGCTAGAGGGCGAAGGACATCAAACTCCACTCTCAGCCTCTCTCCCTGCTCCCAGTCTACAACCAGAGCTGGGTTGTGAGGTTGTGGAGCTGCAGGAGGGAGGGAGACCAGCTCCAGCCCCAGCTCAGCTGATCTAAGACCTGGAGCGCGAGCCTTCAGCCGCTGGGCTCCTGGGCTCATCTCTAGGACGGAAGCGCCCACAATGCTTTGCAGGGCTATTTGAAGGCTTGGAAGTCACACAGGGGAAATGCCTGGCACTCATGAAGGGCTCAGGATCCACTCATTCCTTTCCTTCTCTCCCCTGGAATGTGACATTTCCTTCAGAAAACATCTCATCTCCAGCTTTGGTTTATTACCAGGAGGAATGCAGGGCTTCAGATGCTCTGTGCTGGGCACTCAATGAATGCCTGTCCCTTGGAGAGGTGAGAGGGAGACCAGCTGGACGGGCACTGGGGGAGGGGAGACAGAGCTGAGCAGAGAGTGGACAGGGGTGGGCGGGTGGAGATGTGGAGGTGCCCTCTGACTCTCAGGCCGTGCTCAGGGGAGGAGCAGATGGGCGACAGAGGGTGGTCCCTCAGGTCTCACTCAGGGAAATGGGAGGCGTGGGCGAGGCCAAGAAGGCTCTGTTCCACCTGCCACTTGTTTGCTGGTGGCCCTGGGGAAATGGCCCGCTCTTCCCTTCCTTTTTTTATTTATTTTTATTCATGAGGATATATGTTGTCCATTTGTTTTCAGAGAGAGTGGAAAGGAGGGAGGGAGGGAGGGAGGGAGAGAGAGAAAGAGAGAGAGAGAGAGAGAAACATCTATGTGTGTGGGACACATGGACCTGTTGCCTCCTGCACATGTCCTGACCAACCAGGGGTGGGGAGCGAACCAGTGACTCTTCCATGTAAATGGGCCAATGCTCTAACCACTGAGACGCTGGCCAAAGCTGCTCTTCTCTTTCTAGGCGTTTTCTCTCTGCAAAGTGTTCTGCAAGGTCCCTCCCACCTGGAATTTTCTAGCGTGCTCCAATCAGCCTTCTCCGGGGCAGGTCCTGACAGTGCTCAGGAGGCCTGGTCTTCCTGCTCAGCGACAGCCTTCTGCCGCCTTCTTAGTCTCCCACCACTGCACCCTCCTGCCCTCTCCTTCTCAGACACGCGGGGTTTATTTTTAACCAGAGTTTGCAAGTAAGATCTGGAAAAGCCAGTTGCAGAAGTTCCTGCAGTTGCTCCCTCCCTCCCTCACAGTGGGAGGGTGAGTCCTCTGGGGCAAGGAGATCTGCCCAGAGGTGTGGAGTGAAGGGCAGCAGACCTGGGGACTAACACGGCTGGGTCTTCCTTAACCAGCTGGAGGACTGACTGGCCCTGGCTGAGCAGGTGGGAAGGTGAGGGAGGGTGGGGTGTGGGGAGGGAGGGGAAGAGGTGGAACCTTTGGGCTTCCTGATGTCACCTCCCCAGCAGGGTCTGATTGGCTCAGGGCTTCCCTCTCCCCTGGGGAGTCTCTGGGCAGAGTGGCCCATTGCCCTGTTACTGCAGGCCAGGCCTTTGTCCTGCTCTGGCACAGGGGACGGGGCAGGCAAGGCCAAGTTACCCAATAGGCAGATTAAGCATGTGTTTAGGGCACTGGCGGTAAAAGGGCATCAACAAAGTGTTTGATTTGGTTTGTTTGTTTTTTAAGGTCTGATTCTCAGTATTTCAAAATAGTAAGGAAGTAGTCATCCTGGGGAAAATCAGAACTTTGTGGGACTTCCTCAGACAGATTATAAGGTTTAGGGTGGCTTTTATTTTGAATTTTATGTGTGTGTGGGGGGGGGGGTACACTTTAGCCTCTCATCTCTCAGGGCTGCTAAAGGTCTTAATCCAGCTCAGGGTAAATCAAGGATCAGAAGCCCAGGGGCGGGGCGGGGAACAAGCAGGTATTGAGAGGAAGGAAGCATGTGGCCTCAGCCCATAGCTGTATCCCCTGGAGGGGGAGGCCTCTGGACAGAGGGGGCGCTGCCCTACGGGGTGAGGCCTGCATTAGAGTATGCAGATTCTGGGGGAACTAAGGTGTGACCAGTGTCGGGGAGTGAGGGGCAGGATCACCGAGGGCCCTGGAGCAAAGCCCAGCAGCCTGGACCGGACCTAGAATTTGTTCTCCCTCTGCTCACTCTGGAAATGGCAAGGCTCTGGCCCAGACGTGGCCAAAGGTGTGGCCCCTTTGGAAGGGGAGCTGGCAGCCCACTTCCTGGACGATGGTTCCACGGATGGCACCTCTGGAGGGCACAGCAGACTCCTGTGCTGTAGAGTAGGAGCAACTGCCTTTCTGGCCCAGCCAAGCACTCAACAGCAAACATCTGCGAAGCATCTACTATAAGCCAGGCACTTTCCAGGTATCACCTCATTTAACCCTCATACCACCTGTGCTGCGGTGCCTGCACTTCCATCCTGCAGATGGGGAAACAGGCTCAGAGATGTCCAGCACCTACCGAGGAGCGCGCCCCTAGCTCGCGGCAGGGTAAGGATGCGGACCCAGCTGTCTGACCGCGTCCAGCATGCTGGCTTCAGTACCACCCATCTCACCCCTGCCCCAGGCCTCTGCAGGGACAAAGGTGCAGCGACCTCCCCCACCCTTCTCACCCCACCACGCACCTCCCAGCTCCTACCAGGCCAGATACAGACGCGCTCCCTCCCATATGGGCAAGGAGACAAACAAGCTTTCCAGGCCCCAGAACCAGGACGGGCTACATAAGGCCCAAGGCAAAATGAAAACGTGGGCCCCTTGTTCAAAAGTCTTCAGAATTTCAAGACGGCAACAGCAGACCATGAAGTCGCCCTCGAAAACGGGGCCGGGTGGGACTGCATGGGTCACATCCATGATGCCAATCCTGCCCAGAACCCACACTATCCCCCAAACAAACTCCTCCCTCACCTGGGAAATGAGCCAAGTCAGGCGGAGTGGAGCGCCAGGGCCCCAAGGGTACTGGTCTTGGGAAGCAAGGGCTGCCCTGGCCCAGAGGCCCCACCCACTGCCTCAGGTGCTCAGGACCCCCGCACTCTCATCTTCCAGGTCACATCTGCAGGTAACTAGGGCTCTGCCCACCTGTAGCCTATAGAGTGCTGTCTTAGCTGAGGGTATCTAATGGTATAGGACTCAGTGGTCGGCAAACTCATTAGTCAACAGAGCCAAATATCAACAGTACAACGATTGAAATTTCTTTTGAGAGCCAAATTTTTAAAACTTAAACTATATAGGTAGGTACATTGTTATTAACTTAATTAGGGTACTCCTAAGGCTTAGGAAGAGCCACACTCAAGGGGCCAAAGAGCCGCAGTTTGCCGACCACGACTATAGGTTATAGAGCAGACTAATCCCAGCACCTCCTCCTTCACCTGCTGCTTAACCCTTGCTGGAGACGCCCTCTTTCCTCATCTGATCAACATTTAGTGAGCACCTAGGTCCTCGGCTATGGATTTAAGAATAATACTGATAATTTCACTCCAGAACAGTGCCTGCCCCTGCCCCTGCCCCGGGGATGTTCCCAGAAGTGGAAGAGGTAGTGTCTGAATAATGTCATTTGGGGTCGGACATTGTGCTGAGCAGGCCTCCTCACACACCTGATGTCGTGTCATCCTCCTCACAGCCCGGCCGGTGGGCATCGTGCTCCCTTTGGCCTGGGAGGGGGCTCCGGTTCTGAGAGTAACATGCAGAAAGCCCCATAGCTACTGACTTCAGTGAAGAGACTGGGATCTGGGCCCAAGGGTTTCTTCGATTCTAGCACAAACTGCTTCTAAACCTGCCTGCAAGGACCCCTGTCTGACCCAGGAGAGAGCCCATAAGTAGATGAACGCTGTGCAAAGGGCCCTCTGCCAGCCCCAGGCCAGCTCCCCTCTCCCAGCCCCAGTGTAAGAGGCACCCCATTCTGTCCTGGGTGAGTCCCTCCCCCTGTGTGTTCTATGTACCAAGCCCTTCTCTGAGTGTCTTTTGGACATCTACACATTTAGTCCACCCATAGCACCACGAAACAGGTACAATTCTCATGCCCATCTTCCTGGTGGAGAAACTAAGAGACAGGAGAGCGAAACAAATGAATGGCAGAGCTGGGGTTCCAACCTGGGCTCCATGGCCCCAGAATCCATCTCTCGACTTCCGCACACAGCTGGAAGCATCTTTCTCAAGTTCAAGTTCTGGCCCACCAGCAGCACCACCTTAGCTGTGTAACCTTCGGCAAGCTATTCGTTCTGCGTCTGGGTCCTTCATCTGTAAAACGCGGATAATAGCACCCACTTTGTAGGGTTGTTGTCTGGGCTAGATGGGTTAGCGGCTAACAGTTAGCCTATGTGGAGCACTTAGAACAGTGCCTGGCACCTCGTAAGCTCTGAATGAATGGTGGCCATTAGTGATATGACTGCTCACCTGTACTGCCTCTCCTGATGTCTCCTTCCCCTTCAGGTATATTCAACCTCCCATTCTCGACTAGTCCTTTCCCTATAAACATGCTATGTCTCTCAACTGCCATCAGAAACCCACCCCCACCTGTCCCCTGGCTGCCAGTTTCCATTCAGATACAAGACCCAGGGACAAGCTAGGCCTTCCGCTGTCCCCACATTTTACCCGCTGTCTCCTCACACCACCCCGCATTCTAGCTTCTGCCCCCCGCCATCCTGCACATACCGCTCTGGCCAGCGTCTCCAGTGGCTGCCCTGCTGCCACACTGAAGGGGCACCTCTCAGGCCTTATCTCCATCTTGTGGCATCTCCTTTGGCAGAGAGGACACTACTTCCTGTTATTGTCCTCCCACCTCTCTCCTCCTCATTCTCCGCCCCAGGCTCCTCCCCCTCCAACCCTGGAAGGGGAGCCCCTCCCAGCATTCCATGTTTTCTCATTCTGCCCACTTTCCCTCAGGGACCTCATCCAAATTCTTACCTCCACCACCACCCACAAGAAGACAACACCTCTCAGCTCCTGCTCGGGCCTGTCTGCAGAGCCCGATTGGCATGTCCACCTGCTTACCTGGCATCTCTCCTCCCCACCTCCCCTCCACCCCCCACTGGCCCAGAGCACTGCAGGCCAGTGTCCAAAATTAACCTTCCCTCCGCCCCTAAACCTGCTCCAGTGCTGCCTTCCCTGGGCACCTGAGCTGAGGGCTAGCCTTGCTCCTCCTGCCTCTGCCTCTGCCTCTCCCTCAGGCACCTGGGCACCGGGCCTGCCATCTCTCCTCCTAACAGCTGTCAGACCCTCCCCGAAATGCAACCTCCTCACACACACACACACCTCAACTTGGTTTCATCACCTTCTGCCTGGATCATTGCAATTGCGTTGTCGCTGGTTTCCCAACCTTGGTTCTCTTTCCCCACTAACCTAGTCCTCACGCTGCCAGAGGATCTTTTCTAAGGAAAAGATCAGAGTGTGTCCCTCTGCGTACCACAGCCTTCAATGGCCATTCACGATTAATTCCAGGCCACTCGGCTTAGCCCAGGCGGTCCTGCTTGCTGGTCCTGCCTCACCTCTCCATGCTCCAGCCAAACCAAACTAACTCCTTGCCCTTCTCTGGCGGAATCATGCTCTCCTGCCTCCCACCCCCTTCTCCCCTCTCTCTCCTTCCTTTACAGGCCCCACCTTCTGGAAGGGTCTTTCCCCAGTGCCCCATCTGTGCTCCTGTGGTCATAGAACTTAAGGATCCCCTTCCCTTCCCAGCACTGGGGAGGCAGGGGGGGAGGGAGTAGGAAGGGGAGGGCACCAGAACCAAGCAAGAGTAAGAGTGACAATAGCCAACATTCATTACCAGCCAAAGAACCAAGCTGAGACGGTGCTGACACTGACACTCACTAGGTATTTGAATTCTCCCAACAACATCGTGAGGGGTATTCCCATTTCACAGGAGGACAGTGAGGCCCTGAGAGATCAAGCAACTCCCCCAAAGGTAACAGCAGAGCCAGGATTCCAACCCAAAGACCAATCAGTCAGTGTGTTGGGTGAATCCAAGTCTTTTACTGAAGCACGGACCTCTGATAAGCACTGAAGAAGCAGGGGGTGAGAGAGGACAGAGGGGAGGGGAGCGGCGTTGCAGACGGAAGCAACAGCCTGCTCTGGGCTTCTCCAGCCGCCTCGGCCATCCTGAGGGAGCAGGAGCCCTGCTGCAGGCACTTCACCTGGGAGGGAGGGGCCAGGAGAGAGAGGCCTGGGAAGAAACCACTGGCAGGTGGGACAGGAGATGAAGGGATAAGAGGTCCAGGCTCTGACTCAGCTGGTTCCCAGGGAGAAGGGCTTGACCTGGACCACGTGGGATTAAAAAAAGGAGGTGCAGGCTGTCAGAGCCCTCCCTGTTCCCAGGGTGCTGGAGGCAGCCACTGCGGCGGGCAGACCCCTGCTGACCCCTTCTGCCTCGGTGGGGGAGGGGCAGGCTGGGGACAGGTAGGAGTCGGTTACAAGGCTGTGCCTGGGCGGAGGAGGAGCCCTGCCTCTCCCAGCTCCAGTAGCTGCTGCCCTGCCTCTCCCAGCTCCAGTGGGTCACCCTCCTCACGGAGGCCCTTCAGGGGCAGGACCAGCCTGAAGCCTAAAAAGCTGCCTCCGGGCACATGGCCTGGCCAGGCAGTTTAATCCCAGGTTAGGGGGAGGACCCTACAGCAGCTCCAGCTCTGCCCCCCACCCCCCAGCTTTCCCCCTTTCTGTCCTACCCTGGGAAGCTCCCACTTGCCTCTCTTTCTGTCCCCTAAAACGGTCCTAATTCCAGAGGGCTCCCTCTCCCCCACGAGGGCATGCTGGCAACTGCCCGAGTCAGGAATTGGCTGCCTGGTCTCAGCCGGACAGAGCCTTGTAGGCCTAAGACTCCAAGCAGACGAGGGGGAGGGTGGAGTTTGTAGGAGGTGGTCACATGACTGTCTGGGCTGAGACCCAGGGGCGCAACGTTAATTCCTTCTTGGTCACGTGGCCCAGCATTCCAGAGCTGCCTCTCCTGGGGTGCTGGCCGCCAGCGTTGCCCCAGGCACCCTCAGTGACCTAAACCTGTTCTCAGAGCAGCCCAGCCTCCTGGAGCTGTGGCTCCTGAGTCACTGCTTTCAGGCTCCAGATTTCAGATGTTCATTCCTTCTTGCAACACAAACCCAGGCCCCGCCCGAAGGGTTTGCACGGTAGACAGTGCAGTGGAGGGTGGGGCTAGGGCGCGAGGGGGTGACCTTCCAGGTGAGAGGAGTGCGGCCAGGCAGGGGTGAGTTAATTCCTGCTCTGTGCCTTGGCTGCCTTGTCTGTGAAATGGGGGTAATAACAGTCCCTACTGTGGGTATTTTCCTGTCAAAGGAACAAGTGGCCTTAGAGTTTGCCGCGATAAAGGAGAGTCGATGACAATGCCTAGCCCACGGTCAGGACCAAAGGCTACACTCAGTATGTTTCTCCCTCCCTTTTTTCTTTTAGCCACAGTTTCCCAGTCTGTCACCTAAGAAAGCAATTCTGCCAGCTTCTCGAAGCTGCCATGGGTGGGGGAGAAGGAGAAGACTGCAGCTATCGGTGAGGAAGGCACTGCACACTGCCAGGGACACCTGGCCTCCTGGGCCACCACCCCACCCCACTCCTTCCAGACAACCTCCCAAGCCACACAGGGGTTCCCTTAAGTAGCCCAAGGAACCAAAGCAACGTAGGTGTGGGCCAAAGACAGACAGACAGACACACACACACATACACGCACACACACACTCACACCCCTTGCTCAGGAGCCTCTGAAGAGGGGCGCTGAAGTCTTGGACCGGGAAGAACACTGACTGACTTTGGACTGAGTATCTTTTCATGCTGTTTGAATTTTTTTTTAATCATGTATATGTAATAACTTTTTAAAAATTAAAATCGTCTCCCCCTGGAATGGAGAAATGGTGGAGGGCTTTGCTTGCTATGCTAAGAAATTTGGACTTTCTCCCGTAGGCAACAGGGAGCCAAGGAAGGTTTCTAAGCAAGGACGGGACATGCTCAGTGTGTGAGAGAATGGGCTGCCACAGAGCCATGGCCTGCAGTGGGTCCACAGTATGGTACCCACGAAGAAGTAAGTGACCCCAAAAGAGACGGGACAACCAAGGCAGGCCCAAGAGTTCATTGTCACTTCTTTTTCCATAAAACAAGCTCGTAGTGGCAATATTCCCTATGGTAATTAGAACCCCCGCCTGCTTCCTGCCCACCTCTCTGTTCAGTCAGAGCTGAGGCAGAGCTGGGCTCACTCTTTAATTGAGTATGGGGGTGGCAGGCAGCTGAGAGAGACTGCAGAACAGCCTTGCTCCAGACCCCGGGTTGGACATACTGCTTCGACAGCACCACCATGCGTCCCCAGAAACGAGCCTAGGAAATGCCCTCTCTTTGGGGCTTCCCAGTGCCCCTTCTGTGGACAGCCTTGCTCACTGGTGCTGGCCAGGCTCACATCGAGACCTGGGCCCTGCGGGTCAGAAGTCAGAGGCCCTGGACAGAGAGCAGCATAGGAGAGTCCAGGCTTCAGGCTGCCTGGGCCTGACTTGCATATCAAGAATAGCCTTGGGTATTTAACCTCTCTGAGCTCAGTTGGCACATCCATAAAATGGAAGTCATCACACCCTCTTCATAGGCTGGACTAGAGCTTGGCCGGCATAATGTGCTTCTCCCCAGCACATCACACAGCACCTGGCAGGCTGCTTGTCTCCTTCACTTCCTCCTTCAGTGCCCTCTTCAGCAGTGGGGAGAGAGTGCCAGGCAGAGGTGGAAAGGCAGGAGGAGTCCTGGTCCACACTCCTTACTCTCTCCCTACTTTCCTCCATGCCCAGATGGCTGCGTACCTGGCTGTCTTTAAACCTTCAGAAGTTTCCAATCAGCAAAGGGAAAGGTGGTATGAAGGTCCACAGCTCAACGGTTGAAAAAAGACTCCACTAGTTGAGGCCCACCTGGTATTTACAGTCAGAAACCTAGAAACTTCTCTAAACATTCCCTTCCCCAAAAGGTCTGGCTGCAAGAGCCCAAAGAACAAATGCTTGTTAGGAAAAATACTGATCCCCACACCACCAGGTGCTCATTCTCCTTTGGCCCGTCTCATCATCACCCTTTCTCAAATACAGCTTTAGTTAAGCTGCATGTGCTTATGTTTTTAAAGAATGTCTATTTGAACTGTTCCCTAATAGGGATCCAGCCCAGGCTCTGCTTCTGTGTGACCTTAGGCAAGTTATTTCACCTCTCTGGCCCTCATCTCTATAAGGTGGATGGAGGAGACCTAAGTTCTAATCTCAGGTTCCATGGATGGGCTTTAGATGTGCATAAACCCCTTTAAAAATCAGGGAACACTGCATAGATCCCAGAAGGACACTGAATGGCAGGGGAGCCAATTGTAGAAAGGAGACCTTACAGTGGTACTGTATTCCCCCCCTTACATCTTTTGAATTTTGAACCAAAGGAATGTATTATCTATTCAAAAATAAATACATAACATTTATATTAAGAAGAAAAGAAAATGTATGCAAATCCATTTGAGTAGGCGTACCTGTAGGTTCTAGGAAAGAATCCATCATTTTTATCAGGTTTTTCTAAGGTGTCCCTAACCTCAGAAAGGTCTAGAAAGCATTTCACAAGATGACCTGATGACCCATTCCCAGTTCCAGTGTCCTTAATTTGATCAAGTATGAGAGAAAACAAAGTGAATTCCGGTACGCATTATACAACAGCCTGGGCTAGATGTACTCGGATCTTACGTTTAATAACGTAGACTTGCAGGCCCACGTGAGCTGAGCAGGTTGACATGTGAATGCCCGACTTGACGTTTTGGGTCTCCTATGGTGCAGCCTTCAGAGATCAAGGTAAATAGAATGACCCCAATCAACCTATTCTCTTAAAACCTTCTTCACTCTCTCCCTGGCTCGCACCGCTGTCCCCGCCGCCCTAAAGACACATCCAGCTTGGGTCAGCTGTTCAGACAACGCATATAAATAAATACAATATGGATTTTTAAGTGCTGGCCACTATGGCTCTCACGGGGGAGTTAGAAGGATGGACAATGGAGGAGGTGGGAGATCAGAGTGAACTGGAGATGAAGGAAGCCCAGGCTCACCCAGAGACCTCCGTCTGAATCTCTGAAACCCTCAAGAATCCCCAGGTACAGGGGAGGGAGATGCTTCCTAGGTCTGCAGTGTGGAAGGTTTCAGAGGAGGAGCAATCTAGCTGAGGGATCAAAGCAAGACTGGTTCCTGCCGCCAGACTAGCAGCTGAATTGGTCAGAGCAAAGAGAAAGGTCACATGGTTCCAAAAAAGGAGAAGGGAGTGAAGCCATTTAACAAATGGCCCCTGGCTATGGTAAACTTTAATTAACTGCACCATTATAATTCACTTCCAGTCTGAGTCCCACCCCAACCCACTTTCTCCCTCCCACTCCCTTCCTCCTCTCCCCCAGGTCTCATCAAGGCAGGTTTCCTTAGTGAAACCCACAGGCTGCCTTTGCCGGGTGCCTCATTATTATAGCTACTGCCTCTCCTGCTCATAATGCACCCAGAAACAGGACCGGAGTGGGGGGGAGAGAGGACAAGCTACACTGTTCTCAGCTCTAATGACAGGCCCCTTTCCCACCTCTGTGCACTAAATCAAAGGTCTTGTAATCCTGAAAGTTCCGGAAGGTAATACTATAGCAATGAAGAGACAGTGGCAGGCCAGCCGGCGCAGATGTGCACACAGGGGCAGATAGCAGGGTTCGCTCCCACTTGGAGTCACTAGGCAGCGCTCACAGGGTCCACGCCCAGACAGGTAATCCACACACCATGTACAGTTCAATGCTGTGGCCGCACCCACCACTCCTTCATTCAACGGTGGTTCACTTACGCCCGTGACACTCTATCTTTATTCTCAGGCTGCTGAGCTTTACCCATTTTAAGAGTGTGTGCCTTGAGAGTGGGGGTTGGGAGCACCTCAGAGGATCTTCCAGGCGAAGCATGCTTGGTTTTTATTAATGAGCTTAGGAGAAAAGCCAACCCAGACCTTTAAGTGAAATGTGTGATTGGTAGCCAGGCAAGGATGGGTTTTTAGAATTAACTCTTCCTACAGTCTGCTATGCATTATCACCCCAAGTTAATTACCCCTGAGGATGAAAATAGGTTTCATGACTCATAAGCACCAATACAACACTTGGCAGCAGATGAAAATGCAAGGACACATTTGCAGTAAGCTGACACGAATATCTATTTATATGTGGGGAGATTCTTAAAGAGGTGAGCCAGGCGCCTCCCATGCACCAAGACTAAGAGGCTGCAGCAGATCCATCAACTGCCATTTACACACATACACACACACACACACACACACAGTCATGGTTTCCACTACTTCAAGGATGGTGGTGGCAAGGCAGGAACAGAAACTAAAAGGGTGTTATTAACAGCAAGCCCCAACACCAACCCAACCTCCACACCTCCACACCGGTGATGTTCTGGGCTAACCCGTGATTTGTTTTTCCCCAAACCTGCCCGCACCCATACCACCTCCCTACCCTCTTGCTCCCTCGTTGTTGGGAGGGGGCACGCCAAAAGTCTTCCCTTATTGCTCATTTCTTGGTGGGAACTGTCCTGGCTCAGCTTGCCCCAACCAGGAATGGGGTGTGGCCAGGAATGGATTTCAGATCAGATCGCTGGTTGTTTTGCTTCCTCCCTCCTGTTTCTACTCTTGTTCCATTTGCCTCCCAGGGAAGTACAAGGTTCACACCAGGGTTGTTTGCCTTCCCCAGCTCTGGGAGGGCTCCAGTCTGGACGCTGCCAAGGGGGCTCAAAGCTCTAAAGAACATTCCTGTTTCCCAGTCCCCTTCCCCACCCCTCTATACCTCACAAATGCCACCAAAAAGCTGATTAGATGAATAATTGCATGTCTTCCCCAGGGAAATGGGTTTTATTTGATAGCGTAAGTGACCTTTACTCAGGAACTGGGTTTGGGGTGTTTTTTCTCTTCCTCTCACCCCGCAACTTTCTTCTAACCAGCTAAGTGTCCTGTCTTTAGAAATACTTGTCAAAAAGGGAGGGAAGAAAAACGTGTAATGAATGAGGTGAAATTGCTTTTCCAATGCATCAGTTGGAAGCTCCTGGCTTAGTAGTACATGCATTTGTTTCCAGTTGCCCACACCTCTCCTGTCTCCATTGATGGCTCTTAGTTCTGTGGCATTTTTGCTTTAAATGTGCAAATACAGTGATTTCTGCCACATCTGAGAGGCAAAGCACCGTAGATGCTCCCCTCCTCCCCCCACCGCTCACCCCCCCTTACACTTTACACAAGTCATAGTGCATTTGGGTATCAGTATATCCTCATGGCCACAAGGCAAGGCACCAAAAAGCATTCCTAACTGCCATCTGCAGCTGAGGCAGGGTGCATCCAGGAGAAAATAGAAATGCTGAAGAGTAAACAGAAACTGCTTAGTCAGCAACTGTCCCTGCCCCGGAGGTGAATGTAAATAGCCTGGTACTGAGAGGGGAGGGGCAGTCAGCCAGCACAGGGCCTTTTACAGATGCCAGCTCGGGAGAGCTTTCAAAGGCACCAGCATTTGTGTTCTAGCTGGAGGTGGGGAGTGTCCCCTAGGTTGGAACTGTGTGGCCTACCCCTAGAAAAACACACTTGCTGACGCAGGGCAGAATTAATATCAATTGAATTTATTACAAGTTACTAAGCTCCAAGGCACATTACAGTGTTCTGTTAACTACAGAAATGTATAAAGGACAAACAGAGCAAATTCTCCATGTCTAGCATTTCGCTCTACTGTTCAAAAGCATCCGTGCATCAATAAAGCAAAAACAAAACAACACGTGAAGATCCAACACATTCAGGTCAGTAGAAACAAACCCAAACATTTTCCCTCACAAACTTGCAACAAAAAACACCCCGCCCCCCCAACATCCCCTTTACCATTTTTTTGCAAACAAAACAGAAAAACAAAAACAAAACAGAACAACTTAAAGTGAAGACTTCAACACTTGGGGCTGTTTAGAAAGAAGCTGTCACCATTTTATAGCATCTTTTTTTTTTTTTAGGCAGCAACACTGGCCTTGGCAAAAAAAAAAAAAAGTCATTTTCTTTTGTGTTTTTTCCTTTTAGAGAGTGCATAACATTTACAAAAATACACACCAGCAGCAGTGTTGCTAAGGGCTATTAATTCTGTACCTAGGCAAACACCCTGCCACCAAATAAATGCTAACAAATATGATGCAAATGACCCAACCAATATTATACTGCTTAACACAAACCGGCTTATCCTTCAAATGAAGAAGTTACATACCTTAGTTTCAAAATATAGAAACATACGACGAAAATAATGTCTATACATAAGACTAACTTTTTGCAGTTTTGTTATATTCACAATTCTACATCTTGGGGCTGAGGGAAGGGAGGGCAGATGTGGAGAGGGGAGGGGCCCTCTGGATTGGAGAGGAGCTGGTCTAGGTCAAAGGAGGTGGCCGTCCTGTGGGTCCTGTGGTTCAAGGGTCTCTCTCCTTTTTCACTTTAACATCCCCAGCTAAGATCGTTGCGATTTCGCCCTGCATGAAGGCCCAAGGTACATTCGACCCAACGAGGGGGCATTTCTCTCCACTGGGGCAGTACACCTCGCCGGTGGCTCCCTGGGCCTTGATACTCTCTCTTGAGCAAGGGAAGCAGAATTTGTGGCTGGGGACGGATGGGCACTGAACGAAATGCGTGTCCTCCAAACGTTCGTGGCAAATAGTACAGCAGAGGGGCCCGCTGTTGGCCATAGGGGAATCCGGAATGTTTTGGGGGTGCACTTGGTCCATGCCCGGGTGGGTGCTAGGCGGCGGGGGCGCCACCTGCAAATTCAGGTCCCCGTTCCGTGAGGCCAAGCGGCGCTGCCCAGGCACAGAGGCCGGCGACACTGGGCTGCTGCTGTTGCGCCTGGCAGACGCCGTGGTGGAGTGGACGGAACTGCCATCCTTGGGCGAGTGCGCAGTGCCCAGAGTGTCTGCCACCGACATGAGGGCGGCCATGGGGGACGGACCGTTCTGAGGGGCTGACTCAGGCGGGGTGGTCCGGTTGGAGTGGGGTCCCAGGGGTGGAGGCGGCGGGGGCGGGCCGCCAGCCGCATGCCCCGGCGCCGCAAAGCCCCCGGCCGACATGGTGAGCTTCAGCGCCTCGCTCTGGTTCGCCATCCACTGCTGCCTCTGCTGCTCCTCACCCATCTTCAGCGGGCCCTCGGCGGAGTCGGGGGGCTCGGGGGATGCCTTTCTCTTGCGCAGGCTGGAAGCCGCACCCCGGCCCGAGGGGGTGGCAGGCGGCAGGGCCCCGGTCCCCGGGGGTGCACTGGGGGCGCGGCTTAGACTCACCAGCGCTGTGGGCAACATGGGGCAGCTGGCGTCCAGGTAGGGCTGGGGCAGCATGTCTGCACCGGGCACGCCCTCCTTGAAGAAGCGCACGGCCTCGGGCAGGAGGTCTCCAAGGAGGCGCCAGTCCCCGGACCCGTGCTTCTTCTCGTACTCCAGGTACTTGAAGCCGGAGGAGAGACCCCGGCCGAAGTCCTTCATACAGTCCTGGTACATCTGCTTGGCCACCCCGGAGGCGCTGGAGTACACGTTGCCCGAGCCCGTGGGGTACTCAATAAACAGCTTCAGCTCGTAGTCCATGCCGGGCTTGGAGACGGCGTCGAAGGCGAAGACGCGGCCCAGCAGCGAGTGGTCCTTCTTGAAGCGCACCTCGTAGGGCGTGCAGCCGGCCAGCGTGAGCAGCGTGTCGCGGACCATCTTGGGCTTGTTGGCCCACTCCTCCGCGCGGTTGCGCAGGCTTTCGCTCAGCTCCGCCAGGGCCTCGGCGTTCCGCTGTTTCTCCTTCAGCTCCCGCTCCTGGTCTGTGCTGGACACCGAGCCGGGTCTTTTGCCACCAGCACCCACGCCCACCTCAGCCACCGACACCGAGGTCGAAGACGTCGCGGAGGACGACGTGGCAGAGACGCCCGGCGCGCCCCCAAGACAAGCCGGGCCCCCGGGGGCCCCGGGGGGCGCAGGTGTCGGGG
>NW_005871082.1:316141-322740 GCF_000147115.1 Myotis lucifugus
GCTCGGAAGCGGAGGTCTTGATCGGGGGCATACCGCTTCCAATCCCGAACGGGGGCCCCCCCCCCCCACGCAGGTTTACCTGGAACCCTTCACCGTGGTTTCAGATGGTTGCTGTGGCAGCTTCTCGATATGGCTGCTACTTTTGAACGGGCGCCGCCCTCCCCTGCCGCCGCCCGCCGCCTCCTTAGCCCGACAGGGGCCACCGTCCTTGACCCCCGACGGGCGGCGGCGGCCCGGGGGAGCGGCCCGTCCTGGAAAGCAGCCATGCGCCCGCTTCAGCTGGCGCGCGGTCTCGATCACGAACTCGATGCGATCGGCGCCCTCGTAGTTTACGCAACCGCGGCATACGGGTTCCGAGAAGTCCCAGATCATGGCCCAGGGCATACGAGGCAGGTCGCACAGGTAGCAAGATTGTCTCCGGGACGAGGACACCTGCGCCGCAGACATGATGCCAGCCCTGGGGAAGGTGGGCCCCCGCCCGGGCTGTCTCCGCGGCGCCTTCTCCTCGGGGAGGACTGGCCGGCTGGGGAGTGAGTCCGGCTGCGGGGGAGCGAGGGGGGGCGAGAAAGTTCTGCCCCTGGGGCTGGAGGGAGCGCGAGTCTCCACCGCCGGCGCAACACTTCTCCTCGGGGGCTCCGCCACCTGGGCAGCGGACGAATTCAGCCCGCTACTCGCCCCCACCTCCTCCTGCGGCTGTCTGGTCCGGAGGGGAGCTCGGGCGCCTTCTTCCTGGTGCCGCGGACCCGAGCTGGAAGCTCCAGGCCCGGGGGGAGGGGGCGAGGGTGCCCGGTGCCGGCCGCCGTGGGCTCTTGGCCCCCTCCCCGGAGTGGCTGGTGGGTGGAAGCTCGAAGGGACTCTCTTCCTCTCCCTTGAGGGTCCCCCCTACGAGCTGCGTCCTCTCCCCGCCAGGCTCCCTGGGGCGAGGGCTAGAGGGTTCAGTGCCACCCGGTGCCCGGGTCCAATCTTGCTGAAGTCGCGGCTTTCCTGGAGGGCCGGGGCAGGGAGGGGGTGAGAACCGAGAGAGGAGACTCGCCCCTCCGCAGCGTCGGCTGTTCCGCTGGCGGCTGCTGGACTTGCACGGCCACAGCTTCCAGGACGCACAGGAGCAGAGAGGAGCGCTCGCACGCAGGCTCCCGCCGCCCCCAGACCAGGCCGGCACCCGGACCGCCGCGGCTGGCGGCGCTCACGTTGGCTGCAGGGCACTCGCGCGGCGCCTGGGCACGGGTCGCATCCCTTCCCGCTTGCACTCGCCCGGAATGTGGGGTTGTGATTGTTACTCTACGTTCCGGAGGCGCGACTCGGCGCTCCCGCTCGCGCTGCGGCTCGCGCTGTCCCCGGCTTGGCCGCGCGGGATGCCGCCCAGGCGGAGCGCTGACGTCACCACCATGCTCTGCACCAGTTCTTCCCCCCCCACCCCCCCTTTACACTTCCTCTGTCTGTGGAGCCCACTTGTTGCTCGGGAAAGGCGCATGCGCGGCAGGACGCCCAGATTCCTCCCTGTCGGCCCCTCCTCCGCGCCTCCGCCCTCCCCTCCCCCCTCGCCGTGTGTGTACAACAGCTGAGACTCGGCGAGCTAATGCTGCAAGTCCAGGGTTGGGGGGGTGGAAATTAAACAAGCCGATGACCTTTCCTTTCCTCGCCCGGCTTTCCCGAGTAAAAACGCATTTAAAAACCACAAGCGCATTTCCGATCCCGCTTCCCACCCGACCTCGGGCAGTGAATTTAAATGTCCCGTTTCAAATTTTCGCTGTGAATTTCATATAGAGTATTACCCATTTCATCTGCAATCAAACCTTTCCTCCCCCCCGCCCCCCGCCCCGGCATGGCTATTACATTCATTGCTAACAACTAATGCTGAAACACCTGCAAAATTCGCTGTTTTCCATTCTTCCAGAAACTGCCTTTTCGATTTGTTTTTGTGTACTAGTCTAGGAACCTGAGCTTCAACGACGGAGCTAAATGAATTCCGGGTGAGCTACCCCTCCCCCCAGCCGCAGTCTAAAAATTTTGGCTGAATGTCTAAAGAAGCTACGAGCACCCGGAGGCCTTTAAGGAAAACAGTCAACTGGCTGCACACAGCTGCAGTTGGGGGCAGGGAGGGAGAGCTGCTGGAGAGGCCAAACAGGTGAGTGGTTTTTACGGGTTTGATAAAAGAAGGTGGGGCAGCATTTAATAATACTGATATCTCTTTGTAAAGCACAGCACAATTTACAAAGTTATTTCTCACGTGCTGTGATTTCATTCCATGGTGCCAGGAGGCTAAGCAAGTCCATGATTTCTTTTCTGCTTACAAGATCACTGCTCCTCATATTGCTTATTGCCGAACAGATACGTTGCTCTAGTTGGGGCAATTCAACTGATTCTTTTAAATATTGGGTCTGGGGTGTTTTTTGTTGTTGTTACTGTTGTTATTTTGCCTTTTCCCCCTCATTAAAAACTGAGATAATCCTGGGTAGGGATGGAGAAAGGGAGGCTATATAGGAAATGCAGGTTCTGGAGACTGGCAGACCAGGATGGAATTTCCTCTTCATCACTTACAGTAAGACCTCACTTAACATCATCAATAGTTCTATGACCTTAAGCAAAACCAGTTTACCATAGGCTAATTGTTATAAATGAGAGTTGGGTTCCTACAGTATTTCTTTATCAACATCACTGTTATAAAGAAATGACCTTGAAAGCAATGTCTTTATTGGAAGACCTGCTGTACTGGCTTTGTGACCTTGAACTAGTTACTTATCTTCACATAACCACACATCTGCAAAATGGGATAATAGCTCCCAACATATTAAAACTGTTTGAAATTTCATTTTGTTTCTTGTCACAATAGGAGGTAAGTCCACTGAGGCTTGCTGTGAGCCAGACGCTGGTAGGTGGTTTACTTGTATCATCATTAAACCCTCAATATTATCTACAGGTAGATTCTATTATTAACGCTGATTTCTAGGCTCAGAAAATTAAGAGGTTAAATAACTTGCTGAAGGTCACGTGGCCATTAGAGAGGGAGCTGAGATCTGAATCCAGTAAATCTAATTTGAGATGTGACTTTGACAAGCTTGGGTTCTCAGAGGTGATTTGGGATGCTCAAAATTTCCATCAGCCCCTCCCTTATTCTTTATTACATACAATCTCCTGTAAAGTACTATGCAAATACACCTTTATAGCCAACTCCAATCCTCCCCTTCCAAACAGATTGAGCCACTGAGTTCTTCCAAATACAGAAGTTGTGGATCTGCCACTGCCACAGACTGTAACATAAATCACCATACAGTATGCAGAGCACAGTGTCAGGCTCATAGGAACCTCTTGGTAAGTATTGTGTATTATTAGTATTGATATTAATGTTAGTACTATTGCTAGTTAACAGGTTAAAGTACTTTGTAAATTGCATAAACTTTAAAGAACATTATTCTTACTACTAATTGTAATAAAGTTCAGTTGAAGCAAGAAGTATTTATTTTTATTTTGAACTTCAGAGCCTATTCCCCCATCCAGCACTCAATCTCCCACTCATTCTGGGCCCGAGGTGCGAAGGAAGAGGAGTTTTTAAGGATAGGGAGAAAGGGGAGAAGAAGAGCCCTAGGGAGCCCCTCTTTCATCTCAAAGCAGCCAGATTTCTGTTTTTGCAAAACAGTGAGCTCACTGTGCACTCCCCAACAATAATAAACTTTCCCTGGCCTGGCTGGCTCTGGGCAGTGATTCCTCTGCAAAGAGCTGCTCCAGGAACCTTGCCTCACCCTCCCAGACTTCAGCCCTCCCCACACCACAGCTACCCTGGAGTGAGTCAAAACATAGGGCTGGGAAATGGAGTGACAGCCCCGTCAGCCCAAAACTCAGGGCTCTTTGCTTTGGCTAGACTGGTCTCCCCATTTCTTTACATTAATATTTGTACAGCCCATCCCTTTATTAAACCAAAAATACTGAGGATTAGCAACTTAGCCCCAACCCTCTAGTCAGGCTGCTAGAGAAAGCAAGTTGGATTCTCTCATAGTGTTATGTTTGATATGCGAAAACACGCCTCCATCTCCTTGTCTGTCTTCCTCTTCCCTGTTACTAAAGGATACACACACACACACACACACACACACACACACACACACGGTATCTTCAGACACACCAAGTTACCAAGTTAGAAATAAACATGCATTTAAACAAACTTCCATTAAAGTCTCCTAACTCTTTAATTTAAAAAGCATAGCTCTCTTGATACCCTTCCCGCCCTCAAAAAATCAGCATCATTTATGGAGATAAATTTTGCCTCCATTGCTTGTCTGAGATGGCCCTGTTTAGGGGTCTGCCAGAGATTGTGAGAGGGAAGAACATCGAGGTTTTGGAGATAGATTTTCCCTGAATCCCACATGACAATACTGTGTCCACAGTGGGAAGGAACGGGCCAGTGGGAGAACCAGAGTGGCTGCTCAACTTAAGACATCACGTGGAGCGAGGGGGACTACTCTGGCGCTGGGGTCTGAGAGGCCAGCAGAGCCAAGACTCAACCAGGAGCAAGAGGAAAGGCCTGCAGTCCTCCCTTAAGGTCTTTTCTATGGTGACTGCTCCCCCCCCCCCCCCCCCCGCCCGGGTTGGGATCTGAGCTGGCACCCTCAGAGACCCTGCTCTTAACTGGAACACAAGGTCAGCTCTCCACTTGGCCTTTCCGGAGGCCACAACCCGACATTAGGGGTGAGAAGGTCGCAGCGCACCCAGGCACTTCTGAGCTCCCTGCAATCTCTCTCCTCCTCCCGCCCCCGCCCGTTTGTGGCCGAGATGGATCTGGCGGGGGACTCAGGCCTGGCATCCCTGCAGCCAGCTGGCTGGGTCTTCCAGGAGGCCCGGGCTGAACCTCGCGTCACCCCCGCTGCAGCGCGCGCTGCCAAGCGCTCGGGCAAGAGAAAGCCCTTTTTTGGTAACACTCAGCCCTGCCCTAAGTAGGACCCGGTTCTTCTGCCCGCTAGAGCTAGAGCCGCCTCCCGCTCAGCGGCCTCGGAGTAGAAGAAAACGTCTGGGTTGGGCGCTCCTCCGGTCTCTCTAAGGGCCCCCATCCCGTTTGCCAGGAACGCCCGAGGCTGTGGGGGTGAGGGAATCGAGTCCGCATGGTAATTTACACATTTCCTCCGGGGCGGGTTCGGGGGCGGAAGTATTTGCCGTTTCCTAAAGGATTAATTCTGGCATTAACATTTTTAAAAAGTATTAGCTTAGGCCAGGACGTAGGGTTACGCAAGAGCCACTCGACCGTGAAATCCCAGGAACAACGTGATTCGCTGAGAACCTCCGGGGAGGGGAGACCGCGCCACCCGCTAAGACCTGCCCAGCCTGGGGCCCGCGGGCCGCCGGGCGCTCCCTTCAAAACTGGGTGGAAGGAAAAGGAGGACGTAGTGGTTGGTGCTGGCGCAGCGGCCGCAGCGAGCGATCAGATCTCTGACTGCTCTCTTCCTGAAGGGGCGGGAAGCAGAGCAGGGAAGTGAAGAGACGCGGGGCGGATGGGGGGTGGGGTGGGGGAGGGATCACGGGGAGTCGCGTCTGGTTCCTGCTTCCTCCCCGCTTCCCTTCCTTGCCAGCTTGCCAGGGCCCGGGGGAGCCCAGCGCTGTCCTCAGCAAAAGCTGATTTTTTTTTTTAGGTCCAAAAATAAAGAAGCCCTGGAATGAGCCTCCCAGGGATCAGGCCTAGAGGAAGCTCCAGACAAGGGTGCTATTCACTGACCCGGTTGGGTTAAAACAAACACCCACACTCCAAGAAGGGGGGTAGCCGGGAAGGAGGGCTTGGAGGGCCAGAGTGGGTGGAGAGCCTGGCTGGAACTGTCAAGGCCACAGGTGCACAGACCCAGGGACCCTCCACCCCACCCCGCAGGCTCATGGGCCTCGGCTGGGTGCAGGAGTGCCAGTGGGTTCCCAGCGGCCCGCGCCAGAGTTGGGGATTTCCACCAGCCAGCTTCGGAGACCTGTCGCCGCCGGCGCTTTCCTGCTGGGGCCGCCAGAAGGCGGGGCCTCAGAACGGGAAGCCCTCCCAGCGGCCTCAAGGTCCCTAGGTCAAGTCTGTTAGTGGCGGGCAGGGATCGCTGCAGTCCCTGGTTGGGGTGGATGGACCGGGACCTCCAAATATTTTGACTTGCCTGAGCTGGGCGGTTCAACCCGAAACTCAGGAGGAAGGGAGGGCACTTAGGACTGAGTACATATTTACCTGACCTTGTTCCACTTGGAGTTGGCTGACCCTAAACAGCTGTTTGACCGTGAGCAAATGACTTGAACTTTCGTCGGTTTCTTAGTCTGTAAAATGGGAATCATTACACTGCCTCCTTTGCCTGACTCATTGGTCTGTGTGAAAAATACAATATTATAATGTACTTAATCAAATGTAAGAGATTATTATGAACAATGTAATGACCAACATTTGTCTAGAGCTCTGAAGTGCATTCCCAGACATTATCTCACCAATCCCCACAGCAGCCCTGTGAGGTAGGTGTTACTTTCATCACTCTCCAGTATAGGTGAGGAAAGCAGGTCCAGAGCTGGTCAACAATGACTGGAAACCAGGTTCTCTGGCTCTAAACCCAGCATTCTTTTCTTCTACCTCACCAGTTGCTAGCTTTTTTTTTTTTTTTTTT
>NW_005871082.1:322840-330962 GCF_000147115.1 Myotis lucifugus
GGTGGTGGTGATGGTGAGCGGAAAGATCCCAGATGTGTCTATGAAATGGCAAGAAAGTGAAATGCCTCTCTCTACAGGAGTGCACAGATGAAGAATGCCAGTGCTGTCCCAACAGATACAAGATTATGCACAAACTAGCACCAGTTATTTTGGAGTTAAAATAAATTATCATGTAGCTTTGAGTAAAATTGTGTAGCCATGCTTCCCTGGCATCCCCTGAGACTTCTCTCTCCCTAAGTAGAAGTGATGGAGAAAAATCTGAAGTTCTAGAACACACTGAAGTATTTAGGAACTTTAGTGAATTGCTCTTATTGGGGATGACTGCATCTTACTTTATTTTTATAATATTTTTATTGAATTTTAGAGAGAGAGGAAGGGAGGAGAGAGAAACATTGATCGGCTGCCTCCTGCACACACACCCCCTACCAGGAATGGTGCTAGCAACCTGGGCATGCATGTGCCCTGACTGGAATCAAATTGGCAACCTATTGGTACACAGGAGGGTACCTAACCAACTGAGCCATACCTGCCAGGGCGGGATGACTGCATTTTAGATGTCCACACCTAAGGAGGACCCAGGCTAAATGATGAAGGGTAGGAAGAAAGGGGACAGGGTGCATTTATGATGGAAGGAACCTCTTCCCAGACCTGGAGGTCATATCACACAAGTAACAACCCTTTGCTCTCACTGAATTCAGGCCATACCTACTGTGCGAACACCCACCATCCTACCTGTGAGCTGGAGACCACTCTGCTGCCCTCAAAGCATTTCTAGCCTAGGGGCGGCCTTTCACCCTGACAGTCAAACTTGGCCTACCTGGTAGCTCAGTTGGTTAGAGCATCATCTTGATAGGCCAAGGTCACAGGTTAGATCCTGGTCGGGGCACATACAAGAATAAACCAATGAATGCATAAATGAGTGGAACAACAAATTGATGTTTCTCCCCCCCCCTTTATCTTTCTCAAATCAATAAATAATTAAAAACAAACAAACAAAAAACCTGGCTTACCTATCATTGGAGCTAGAAATTGAGGGAGCAGGTGGCCCCCAACCCTGACTCATCTAGAGGACCACCATGCTTTAATCTGAATTTTCCTCTCTGGCCAGATCCAGAGGATTTAAGCCTGATGTGTCCTTAGTGGGTGTGAAACTATCCTCATCACTTAACATTTTGTTTCAAAGCTAAAACTTGGCTGCCAGATGGCCTGGTAGGTTTCCATTCCCAACTCCTTACCTTGGGCTTTCCCATTTGCCATCCATTCAGTTATTCAAGTATTTAGTTAGAGAGCACTTTCTCAGTTCCTGGGATTTAATGACCAACCAAGCCAAATTAGCTCCAGCCCCAAATCTAGAAGCTTCCATTTCCTTCTAGGTGTCCTAGTTTCCTGATGCAATAGCCCAAAAGTCACTAGAGGCACTTATTCAACACTCCCACCAGCCACATGACTGACTTAGAGCCATCTATTTATTCTCTCTGGGCCTCAACTTCCTTCCCTGTCAAGTGTTGACATTAAAACCTATTCTCCTTCCTTCAGGGGCACACTGTGAAAATTCTGTATGCTCATGCCTAGGGCTTTAGAAAGGTGGCCCTTGTCAAGAATCTCTTCCAGCACTAAGCCCTTCTCGGTAAAAAAAGAAATAGCTGGGAAGTGAGGCTGGTGCTGAGGCCTGTCCACACCCTTCCTCTTGCTCTTGGTGAGTTTCTTCCTGAGGTGGCCAGCCTGGCATCTCTGTCCTTCTAGGCTGAAGGACAAAGAAGCAGCAACTACCTGGTACCTAAGTGCTAGAGAGAGACAATCGTAAGGCTAGGCTGCCTCCTTCTCATTTCTCTTCTAGGGGGCCAGGACCGAGTGTCCCCAAATCTCTGGTGGTGCTGAAGACTGGAACCGCTGGATCTATTTGGGGCTTTTACTTTTTTGTTTTGGTCAATTTAGAGAGAAAAGAGGCAATGACCTCTTCCTTAAAAAACAAAACCAGGCAGGAAGTGTGCTTCGCCTGAGTGGCAGGGACTAAGGGTGTAATTACAGGTTTTTGTTCAGCATTTTCATGTAATTAAATCCGAAGGAAAGCGAGAGCCTGGCCTAGGCTTCTTGGATGTAAGGTAGACTAAGAGGGGCGTGTGTGTGTGTGTGTGTGTGTGTGTGTGTGTGTGTGTGTGTGTTTGCGCGCTGGGATGGGGAGAAGAGGCAGGAGGAGAGAGATGGATTTGCTTTTCAGGCTGAGACGAAGCGGGGTTCTCGCCTTTATTAATATCTTTCCATTCTTTTCCCAAAAGGTAGCCAATTATTCATCTTTTATTCGATGCCACTGCACTCTCCTTGGTGACATTTCCCAGCCATGCGCAGCCTTCGCGGCACTGATTTCCCTTCAACCGTGGACTCTCCCCCTCCCCACTTTTTCATACCGCCGCTTTCTGCCTGGCTGCCCACACAATAAACGCGCTGCAAAATCCACAGCCAGCTTGCTGGCCTACAGCGTTTGGATACCAGCGACCTCCGCCGCAGCCGCAAAATAGTCCCTCCTTTTGTTTTGAACATCTTCTGGCTTTCCCAGTTCCGCTTTCCAATATTTCCACCCCGCCCCGCCTTCCCCGCGGCTGCCTCGGTTTCCCAGGGCAAACACGTCTCTGTGCACACGAGCCTGTGGTCTTCAGCGCCCAGGGCGCTCAAAACGGGTCCTAAACCGCGGGGCGCGCGGCCTCCCCTCCCCTCCCCTCCCGTCGCCTCTCCCTCCCCCAGCCCTCGTTGTCCCTCTGACGTTTCCTGGACGTTGTGAACTGGCAGCAAGAATGGACCCACTGTCTCTGCTCACATTCTTAAGGGCAGGAAACCTGACCCACCCCAAACCACGCGCTCCAAAGGAAGGGCACTTGCATTTTCCGGGAGGGCGGGTCTCTGCTAGGGTTAGCTGGGCTGGCCTCCGGCACCCCACTCCGCTTCCCCTCCCCCACCAGACCCACCGATTACCACCCCCCACCCTGACGCCCCCTTCACCTACTCTTCCCAAGAACAGATTGTTTATCAGAACGGGCAGCCAAGAAGCCTACTCCTGTTTCTAGCCTCTGCCAGAGATTAATCACAGTTGGGAAAGGCACAAAACTTGCTGTGTTGGGGCGGGGCGGAGGAGGGCGGGTAGAAGGGTGGTTAAAAGGAAAGACCAATAATTCTGACATCTGACAAGCTGACCAAATTGGTGTTACCTTTCCCCTCCTTTCTTTTAGCAAGTCAGGCAGAGGACTGAGTTACATTTCATTCCCACTCCCTCGGCCCCTGCACCCCCACCCTCCTCTAAGTCTTCGTTTTGATGCTTTAATAGTACTGACTGGCTTTTAATTCTGATTAACATTCTCATTCTCAACTGAGGGTGTGTGTGTGTGTGTGTGTGTGTGTGTGTGTGTGTGTGTGTGTTGAGGGCTAGAAAGACACATTCACAAACCTGACTGCCTGACAAATCCCCCCTTTTCATCCTTCCCTTTGAAATGACATCAAGATGGAAGGGGGGGGGAGTGGGGATGAAGAGAGGAGGCATGGAAAAAAGAGAGGGAGGGGGAAGCAATTTATGTGCTTTTCTAAGGCAGCTAGTAAAATTCCTAAGGGAGAACAAATGCCAAAATTGACTGTCTTGGTGTATTTTAGACCCGATCATCAGGGTGAATCATGTCAGGGCTTTGCATTGGACCCGCAGCCTGGAAGCTTAGGGACAGGCATACAAAACATCCCTGTGTCTGGGAGGTGCCCTTCTGAAGGCGGCAGGAGATAGGTATTTGCTCTTGCCAGTTTCCTCTCCATCAGGATTTTTTTTTCTGAGATTCATTGCAAGATGCCTTTTTAAGCACGCACACACACACACACACACACACACACACACACACGGCTGATAAAGAAAAACCAGGGATAGAAAATGCCCCATAAAACATGGCCCCCAAAGGGAAGGTGCAAAACCCATTTGATCCAAGATATAGATATCTCCACCCTGGATTGTTTTTTCCCTTTGCTTTACAACTCTGCAGACATCAGCTTAGCAAAAGGTAATAAATAGTCCTTGCACAGCAGGGTCTGGACTAGTGAAAACAGTTTACTGAAATTAATGGGCCTCGCCTGAACCAAAACCTCCACTTTGGAATTAATGCCAGACATAGTTTTCCTGAACTCTATCCAACTGCCTAAGCGGCAGACAATTTTTGTTCTATTTGTGCTGGAAAATAAAGCCCGGGCCCTTGATCTCAGTGTAGATTCTAATTTTTTTTTTTTTAAATTCAGCACAGTGAACACTGCCAATTTCCAGTTTCTGCTAGTAGAAGCTCTTGTGCTCTGGGCTGTGCGTGACAGTGTGACAACCAGAAGTTATCTGGTAAACTTTCCACTGAAAACCATCTTCAGGCTCCCTCCCTCCCCATCTGTGGCCTCAGAGCTTTCACCACGACACGGAGGGATTCAAGAAAGACTCCAGAAACGGGTTGGGTCCTCAATAACCCTCTTTCCCAAGGCTCTTGGAAAAGCTGGATCTGAACCATGCTGCCTGCATGACCCCCATTCCCCTCCCTACATGAAGCTGCAAAACGCCCAGCCCAGCTAGCGACCCTGGTACTCAGGGTGTCTACAGTTCGGAAGCTTTTCACTTTTATTTTTAAGGCTGCAACACACACACACACACACACACACACACACACTCTCTCTCTCTGTCTGGAGCTGTCGTACTGAAGATATATCCCTGGCGGAGACACATAGTGTGTTATGCGGATACAGCGGAGACCCGCTCCCCTGGTTGTCAGTGTTGGATGCCAGCCTGCCCCCCCCCCCACGCGGTTATTAATACCCGCCGTGTTGGGGCGAGCCAGCGTTCTGTTTTTCATTGTACAGCCTCCACTGGGAACACGAGACATGTGGAAATTTTTGAGAGCACCTCCGGTGAATGGCGTGGGGGGGGGGGGCGGGTAGCGTGAGCAGGGGGAAGGGGGGAGGGAGGGGAGCGAGTTACTTTTTAGCTTCCGCTAAGTACTTGGCAGCTCGCCAGGCCCGGAGGATTCTGGGAAGCGAAAGCCTCCCCAGTATAAACTGCCAGCTTTAAGCAGCCCTGACAGTTCTGCTCCTTCCAAACTTGGCAGCCGTTCAAAGTGCTCTTTCATTTGAAATGCTGGAAGCCTGCCATGTGCAATGCAGATTTGCTGTGCCTGTGCGCAGAAGGAACTGATAAATGCCGTTGCAGTTGCCATGGGGACAGGAGGCTATCAGAATGGCCTTGTGATCCTCAGCCTCTCGGCGCGGCAGGCTCTCGCTCTCCCTCCCTCCGCCCCTCCTCCTTCTCGTCAGTGAGATGGTGAAATAAATGTTCTGGAAAGAGGTTAACCCTCCTCTCCCTGGTTCCGAAGCGGAGAGGAGATTAACCTGCCAGCCGCGACCACAGGACTAAGCACCCTCCTGGGCAGGTCACCACCCCCTCCACCCGCACCTCCACCCCCACCCAAACAATCACACACACACACACACACACACACACACACACACACACCCGCCCTGCTTCCTGCTCCCTGGGGGCTTGCACAAAGCTGTGTTTTTAATAGAGCTTTTCAGCAAGTCCAAGTGTAAGTCTTTGAGTCATCAAAACCCGGATGTAAACACAGCAGCCCTACATTCTGCACAGTTTGCGTGTATTTTATCTTTTTAATAATATTTTGCTGGCAACTGGGAACTGCAAAGATGCCAGCTACGTTAGCCAGCCGTTTACCTCATGCAGCATCCATCTTAGGGGAGAGTGGCTGCCTGGCCTTTTCCTGTTCTCTCTCCGTCCCTAGCCCGAGACGGCAGGAAATCTGCAGGAAATCTGAAGGCATCTTATTGCTGTAGAGGCAGCCGAGTCCTTTTAGAACCTCGGGGTTTAGAATGAGCATGACATCACCCTGGGCAACAAAAACAGAGGGTATGTTTCTGTCGGAGACAAGATACTGGGTGATCTGAGGTGAAACAGGTCTATCATTTATGCTGAGTGGGAGGGTGCGCCAGTCTGGATGGCCGGCCCCCCATTTTGCACAAGCTGCTATTTGAAACACAGACTGATTCAATGCACAGAAACAAAATAGCACATTCAGATTTGGTCCATGTTCAGGTCTATAATGCCAACGCTCCGGGTGGCCTGTTTAATGGGGAAAAAATGAAATACTCCATTCCAGCCAAGGCTTACGGAGGCCAAAGAGGTTTAGTGATTTATTTACATTGAGCAGTAGTCCTCCTCAACCCAACGCGCTATTTCCTGAAGGTTTCCTGAACCTAAACCTTTGTTAACATCCCAGGAAGAGAACATATTTTTCCTGTGGCTTTCAATATTTTCTGCTAAATATATTTCGGCACACTGTTTATCTAGGGTTTCAGCTTTCAGACCTTTATGTACTTTTAACACTTTGAGGCCGTTCCACTGGAAAAAAAAATGGTGTGTGTGTATTAAAGAGGATTTTATGTGCTGGGCTCCAAGGCAGTGGGAGTTTCTGTTTGGGTCTGTCTAGATAATGAGGGCCTCAGGATGAGGTCCAAGTGAGAGAGGCCTGTTTGGTTTATGAACCCCTTTTGAGAAAGCGGGCCCTCCATGGCTCATACAAACCTTTGAATACCACAGAATGTTGAACCAAATGAGGTATTTCTTCATAAGTGTACGGCTGACAAGGAGGCCAGACGGGAGAAGGATGGAAAATGCCCCAGGTTCCTGGGGCTTAGCTGCGATTTCTTTCAACCTGACACTGTCTGGGTGTCTGCTTATGATTGTCACGGCAATTCTGGCCAGAGCCACGCACACTCGTCTCCCTGGCATTTCCTGACTTCAAGCAGCCCCTTCCAAGTAAATACATTTATCGATAGAAGCCATCTGCTTCACCTTGCCAGCAGGCACAGAGCTGGAAGGGGTAGTGTTCAACGCGATTTTTAGGATCAATTGGCCCATTAAATATTTGGAGGTGGGTTTAGCTTGGAATTAAACAGGACGGAATTGGGGGGTAGAAATCAGGTGATTCGGAGAGCCCTGCTTTCTCCCCACCCCTCCTCCCACCCTCGCCCCAGCCCCCACCTTCTCCAGACAATCCAGGCAGCTGGGGTTTTGGCTCTGGAAGCTCCTGAGCTTTGGCAAGCCAAAGCACATTTCGTGGTGGTGATTCCTTCCCCAGGTTGACCGACAAGTTTCTGTACTGAGCAAGGGATGCTTCCTGACTGTGCGCATGAATCAGAAGCTGTATTTTTCATCCAGGGCTTCTGGTGACAGTTTTTAAGCTGGAAGAACAAAGCAGATCCTGAGGAACCCTTTATTATCAGGGTCCAGAGATCATCTGTCCGCGGAGCTGGCTGCACATAGTGCGGATATGTGATTTCCCCGCGTTAACCATGCCAAGAGCAGCCCATTCCCCCAGAAGGCGATGCCTGCGTTCACATTTCAGACACTACCCTTCTCTCTCTCTCTCTCTCTCTCTCGCTCTCGCTCTCGCTCTCTCTCTCTCTTCATGTCCTTGTGGTATTTGCTTATTTGTTGGCTTCAAAAGTTCTTCCTTTTTTTTTTGTTTCAGCCTTCCTCTTCCAAATGGGAAGATTTGCAAAAGCCATTCTGGGGCTCTTGAGTGCCTTCCCAGATGGAGGCAAGCCCCGCGATTGCAAACAGCATTGGCACTGCCCATGCTCTGCCCCTTTACAGTGGGTGGACAACAAAGGGGCGACGGTGGGGCGGCTCCTCTGCGCCGGGCCCTGAAGAGGCAGCGTCCCAGAAGCCCGTGGATTAGTAAGGTCTGCTGGGGCTGCTTCAGGAGCTGTGGCGGAACAACTCCCTTTTGTTTTGCTGTCTAGCATGTGACCAGAATGCTGCCAGCTAATTTTAACCCCACCAAAGTATGGCTGAAAAAAACACACACACACAAAACAAAACAAAACAAAAAAAACTATTGCATCTGGAGAGAGAAATGCTGTGGGCTGGATAAAAGCCTTTTCAGCTTGTGTTCCTTCCTGTTTCAGTTTCCAGACTTGCATTATCGGTAACCTGAAAAATGATGAGTTTCACCAAATTCCTGGATGTTACACAAGAAGACAATGGGGCTATTTCGGGTGCTTAAGAGTGTGTCTGGCACAGGATCCTTGGAAACATTGTTTTGGGGAG
>NW_005871082.1:331214-363686 GCF_000147115.1 Myotis lucifugus
TGTGATTCGATGATGTGTGTGTGTGTGTGTGTGTGGTGGGGTGACGGAGGCAGTGGTGGCCTGGGAGGTGTTAAAAGGTGGATGGAGGGGAGTGTTTGAAGTGGGACAGCAGGAGCAGGAAGAAGTGGGGAGAGGAAAGCTTTCACAATAGCTGAGTGAGTGGCCCCCTGGGACAGAGGCCACCAGCTTTCCTACTAAATTTCCATATCCGCTTTCAACACTAGGAAGTAAGTGGAGGCCTCCGTGGAGTGCCTCCCCCTGGATACTGGCTTCTCAAAGCATCCCCATGGCAGTTTAATTGTTGCTGTCTGGCTTGGTGGCCCATGATGCCCGGTGAAAAGGTATAGACTCTCAAGACCCAGGAAATTAAGCGGTTTGGATAAGCTAGCGTGTAGCCCGGCAGCTGCTGCCAGCTGGTCTAAAATCAGGTAGTGAGATGGGCTATCATTAGCCTGAGGTCTACCGTGCAGTCCCAGAAGGCAATATGATGGCGGGGAGACTGAGGGAAAGGCCCCGTTAATGCTGCAGCACTCCGCAGTCCAGAGGGCTTGGGGGCAGTTGTTCTGACAGCTGCTGAGGACTTCAGCCGCCTAAAAAGCCAATTGCTGCGGCCGGCCCTGTCTGGCCAACCTCTGTGGATTAAAGGACTTGCGTTGGTCTTTGAGGTCCCCTCTCCACCTGGATCCTCAGGCCAAGGCCCCACCTTTGGAAGGGATGGGAACCTCCCAAGATACTCTCCCGCCCTCTGCTATAACCTGTTTACGGGGTCTGTTTATTTGATTGTCCCAAAGGCTTGTTTTGAGCAAGTTGATGCCTTTAATTAAAAAGATGAGAGCTGCCCGGGTTGGGTAACTCAGTTGGTTGGAGCATTGTCCAGTGTGCCAGGGTTGTGAGTTCGATCCACATACTGGAATCAACCAGAGAGCATAACTAGGTGGAACAACAAATCGATATCTCTCTCTCTCTCTCTCTCTCTCTCTCTCTCTCTCAAATCAATCAATAAATAAAAATTCAAAACAAACGATGAGAGCTCATGAGTAGGTGAAAATATTTTTGACTCTTCACAAATATGTTTGAATTTCTTTTCTTGCATTTCACAGTAAGGGGTTCAGGCTGGTCAGCACATTTGTCTGTAAGATCACTACGAGCGTTTTCAGTAAGCTAACAGCTGGCTCTTCTGCACAGAATGATAAAAGGAACCCTAAGTCAAGAACTTGTTCCTTGTGCTTCTCTGTCAACAGATTTTTTTGCCAGCATCCAGGTGTCATTAGGACACATTCCTCATTTACCTTTCCGGCCAGAGGATTCCTAAATGTTTCATAATAGCGCCACAGCTGGAATGCAGCTGCTTCAGGGTGGAGCAAAAATAACTCCTCACGGTCGGCAGGGTGAGGGAGGGCAGGGAATCTTGGAGGGCTGGGAAAGTCCTTTCTAAAAGCCAGAAATGAGTGGGGCCTCTGGTGTGAAAACCTTCCAGGTGAGGGAAGGAAGGATAAGTTTTTGCCCACTGCGTAGATTCCAAAAATTCACTCGGGGGGTGGGGAGGCCAACTATTTTGAAATTGCCTTTAAAACAAACAGCACAAATGTTTAAATTGACCTGGGAAATGCTTGCTTTTTCCTTTCCCTACGATCCAAGTCTGTTCCCTTGAACATTAACCAACAGGAGAGTTTGTCCAAGCTTCTCTCCTCCCCCATCGCTCTCCTCTCTCTCTCTCTCTCTCTCTCTCTCTCTCTCTCTCTCTCTCGTTATCTTTGCTTCAGCAGAACTTTTGGAAGCTTTCCCAGGCTGGAGTATAGAATGTTTCCAGGAAAATGCATAAGGAGTGTCTGTGTTTTGAGTTTCTCTGGAGGGGGCTGGACATGTTTTTCAGAGAGACTGAGCTAAGGGCAGCCAGGTCTTGTGCAAGAGTCCAGCCAAGCAAAAAGGGCAGACGCTGCCGGAAAGATCTGTGCGCATCCAAAAAAACGCTGAACCGAAGGTGTGGTTTAGTTGGCCCGCCTGTTCTCAGCCTCTTTCAGCCTTTTATTCACGTGGCTACCTCAATGGCAGTCTGAGAGTGGAAGCACCCTCACCCCCTCCAAGAGATCCACTGAGAACAGCTGGGGGCCAGGGTTTGACCTTTATTCTCAAGTTAGCGGTGCTTGTAATTTCTGCCTAAAGAACACTCTCTGATGTAGATGAAGTGCAGGGAGTCAATACTCACCCAGCAGGAAGGCGCCCCGCCCAGGCGAGGAATGTAATGGGTAAAAGGTGTCCTGGAGATGTTGCTGCCAACCCCCGGCCCATGCCAGCGCTGCTCCACTTGGGCCCAGAAACACACACACAGCTGCATGCACACATGTATCAGAAACATCTGGACACAAAACCAGAAAGCGCCTACATGAGGCCTGAGGGCAGCGGGACTCGCAGGACCCCTCGCCGATGGAAGTGGCTCTCCAAAGCAAAGGCAGCTGGGGTTTCCCAGAAATACCCTCTTCTTCAGGCTGGTTCGTGGGAAAAGGAGGCAGAGGAGCTCCTAGGAAGGCTGCCCTGAGTGAGCGCCGAGCTGCCCCAGCCACTCTCCAGTGGGAAGCCTGCTTCCTCCTGGGCCCGTCCCCTGAGGAATGTAGTAGCACCCAGTAGATGCTAACGTTTAGGAATCATCTCAGAGTCAGTGTGTTTGTTCAGTATCTTGAGGACCCAAGACCTCCAGAGAGGAAGGACCGAGCAGGGGCCTGCTGTGCTGGAAACCAGAGGACACGGCGCCTGGCTCTCCTCCCGCCGTGCGTGCATTTGAAGACTATTTACCAGGAACACTGGAACTGGTCATGTAAAATCTCTTTTCCTTTCCGTCCAGGGAACACACATTGACTCCAGAAGGCACCTCCCCCACAGCAGGCTGGGAAGTTGCTTAACAGCCCAGGCTTTGGAATACTGATGCAACGATGACAAGCACAGCTAACATTCATTGGACACCCCTTCTGCACTTGGCATTGTGCTAAGTGTCTTAATGCGGCCTCTCCTCTAATCCACACCTAATGCACAAGGTTCGGTTATTGTCCCCATTTTATAGATAAAGAAACGAAGCTCAGAGAGGTTAAGAAACTGGTCCCAGGATACACAGCTGGTAAGTGACTGGAATTAGAATTCAGGGTTGCCTTACTAGAGCCCTCATCCGACGGGCCTGGGTTTGAATTCTAAGTCAGCTTCGTGTGACTATGTGACCCTTGCCAGCCTCCAGGCTTCTTGATCTGTTTTCCTAAGGTAAATACATCACATATTGGCAATTCCCTATAACTTAGCCTAAATCTTACACAAGATGTAAGACTGAAATAAGATAATGCATGCAGAGTA
The DNA here is from genome assembly GCF_000147115.1 of Myotis lucifugus. Taxonomy (NCBI): domain Eukaryota; kingdom Metazoa; phylum Chordata; class Mammalia; order Chiroptera; family Vespertilionidae; genus Myotis; species Myotis lucifugus. Next base: position 334,551 of record NW_005871082.1, read on the forward strand.
CTTTGCTGAGCGTTTAGAATGTAGTAAGCACCCAGTAGATGCTAGCTTTTCATAATCATCTCAGCATCAATGTGTTTGTTCAGAATCATTAATCACTATTCATAGTCTCTGTGAATCTTCTTGAACCCTTGAAAGATCCCTCTCATCCCCATATGGGCACATCAGTCCCAAGTCGGCCACATTGCTGATGCTGGGGGAAATAACTTCTAATCCTTTCTTGGTGACTTAATTTATGCTGGAATCTACACATCTGGAGCACACATCTGTATCCGAGCCACCCATCCCTCCCTTTTGCACTGCCCACTCACATTCACTTGGGTTCATTAGGGGTTCCAAGTTTTCAAAATCATTCAAATCTGATCACTTTCCAGTCCTGCTTAAAAAGTCTTCCAGACGCTGAACAGAATCAAAACAAACCCCTTCACTGGGACACAAGACCCTTGGGAACTGCCTCCAACCCCTCTCTCTGCCTCTTCCTGCCCCTGGATTACTTGCTGACCACATGAAGCCCCTCTTTGTTCCCGGAATGCCACGTAAACCGTTAAGCCCATGCCTTTGCAGGCTCTCTTCTCCGCCTACGAGGGATGTTTCTCCTCTTCTCCTTTGAGCAAACTTGTATACATCTTTCAAAACCCAGCTCTGTTTTTACCTTTCCCATGAAACTGGCCTCCAGCATTTCTGTCTCTATACTCCATGGCAATCTGCATATGTCACGAAGAGTTGTAACTACATACCTTCCCTACTGGCAACTGGATGTGGTTCAAGGCTAGGGCTTACCTTCTATCCGCCACATCACCTAGAAGGCCTTAAGTAAATGTTAGTCAAAAGAAGGTGCCTGAATATAGATTTGTACAATGTAATTTTATTGGCAGTAAAATAGTATTTGAGTCTGTATGTATATTATTTATACCTTCCCTGTTCCAGCAAGAATTTGAGGTAGATGTGAATATAAGAATCTTTCTGCCGTAACCGGTTTGGCTCAGTGGATAGAGCGTCGGCCTGCAGACTGAAGGGTCCCGGGTTCAATTCCGGTCAGGGGCATGTACCTTGGTTGTGGGCACATCCCCAATGGGGGGTGTGTGGGAGGCAGCTGATCAATGTTTCTCTCTCATCAATGTTTCTAGCTCTCTATCCCTCTCCATTCCCCTTTGTGAAAAATCAATAAAAAATATTTTTTTTTTAAAAAAAGAACCTTTCTTACTCATAAGCAGATAGACAATAGTGCTTGGTACATCCCATAGTAGAAAGCCAGGGCCTTGGAGTCAAAGAGTTCTGGGTTCAAATCCTAACTTGGCGTCTGACTGTGACTTTAAGGCATTACTTCACTTCTCTTAGCCTCAGTTTTCCCATCTGTAAAATGCAGATAACAATAATTACCTCAGTGGGAGACTTTGTTGATTGCTATCCAATTGTCACTACTGCTTTCTTCCTTAGTGCTCTGAATTATTTTTCCAGAAGTCCATGTGCCTGGAGTGGGGAGGGAGAAATCCTGATCAGTGTAAACTTATCTTCATAAGTTTCCCTTGCTGGTGATTCATTCTGGGATAGATCTGTGACTCCGTTCTGGTCAATGAGATGCAGAGAGGGTGGTTTATGGCGTGTGTGTAGAGAGTTGTTCTAGGAAATAGTCTCCTGCTCTTAAAACATGAGAGAAACAACTGTCCTTCAGCAGCTGGATGTGATGTCTGAAGTGATGGCGGGGCCACAGCAGCCATTTTGCTGTGATGAGGACAACGACCTAGAGAATCAAGCCAACACCCTAAAGATGATAGAATGGAAACATGGCAAGAACCTGGGTCCTGGTAGCTCAGTTCAGCAGCTGGATTATCCTGCATTGGAGCCACCCACTTCTGGACTATTTCCTGCGATCCTCAATTCCTTCATTGTTCAGTGAGGGACCACGGGTTCAATCCAATGGAGCTGAGGTTGCTGCTGTTACTTGCAGCCAAAAGCATCCTGACAGATGAACCTCATCGGGTTGTTGTGATGACTAAATAAATTGCAAAGTCCCTAACAGTGCCTGGAACACAGCAGGCTCTTAAAGATTAAAGACTTTCCTGCTGGGACAATCTGAGGTGAATGCATGACTAACTCTTGGTGAGTGACCCAAAGAATGTGGCAGATAGTCATAAAGTCAAATTTAGAGCCGTTCAGAGGTGGGCGGGTGCTGGAATGACAACAAAGATGACGATGACAATAAAACTCAAACACTGCGTTAATAAGTGTCTGATGGAACTTCTCGAGGCCGTAACAAACGGTTCTCCTTTGTTCTTCTCGGGCCTTTTCTTCCCCGGGTCAGAGTGAAACCCTGTTAGACACAGCCTTTTCTAATTGTGGGCAGCCACACTTGCACAAGCGGGGTGGTCCCTGACTTCCCTGGGGCATGGAAGCCCTGCTACAGGATGAAGGCTAGAGTGTAATTTGTAGCTCCAGGAGGAGCCAAGATTTGGAAGTAGAACTCACATACCCACACAAAGTAAAACAGGGGCTGCAACTGACGGAAAAGCACAAAGCCTGTCCCTTCCCAGACCAGCCCCCGCAGACGTCTACAGCTCGGGAAGGCCTGCATTTGGAGGCCCTGGGCCCTGGCGGCCGCCTGGCTTTGGGGCCTGCTGACCAGGCCACAGAGCTCCCCTCCATGCCAGCCCCACGGCCCTTCTGACCCTGTTCCAGGAGAGCTCAGCCACACCAGCGTCTGCCAGACTCATGTCCGCCCAGTGCGTGGGCGGCCCTGGCAGCAGGGGATGGAACAGGGTTTGTGCGAGGACATTGTGGCCCCCGTAGCAGGGTTGTGAGAGAGGCGGTCTCACTTCCGGGCAAGCCAGGAGGGAAGCTGGAGGAGGTAAGGAGCAGAAGCTGCAGACTCAAGGCAGCCTTAGCCCCATTTCCAAGGCCCTCTTCACGTTAGAAGCCTGCTCCAGGCCGTGCACTTCCTGTATGTCTCGCCCCTGCCCAGCCAGGTTCAACATCCACATTCAATTCTGTCCACCAAATATTTATTGAGAATACTCTCTGCAAGGTGCTATATTCCTGCCAGCGACTGGGAGTGAGAGAGACACGAAGAAAAACAAGATTAGAGCAGAAAGGACCTCAAATTTCTTTCAGCCTCTATACCTACTCCCCACCCGCACCGCAAGGCCCAAGTATTTAAGAAATAAATAAAAATGTGAATCCAGGGCAGTTGAATCCAGGGCAGGGCTCTGTCTCCTCTGGCCAGAGACAGCCTCCATGGACAGAGTACGAAAAGCCGTGGTCTAGACCAGAGGAGAAACTGAGGCCCAGAGAAGTGAAGTGACCTCCATGAGGCACACCCCAGCCAGGTTCAAATTCAGGTGTCCGAGCACCTGGCCCAGTGCCTTATCCATTGCAGGGCCTACGCCTGGGCACTGTTTCAGAGATCAGCAGGGGAGTAGAGGGAAGTGGACCAGGAATAGAATCCATGTGCTACAGACTAGTTACAGAGAGCCAATGGTCTGACGCAGGAGAGAAACCTCCATCTGTGGAAGAGGCACAGGGCTGGGCTGGGGCAGGATGGGCAGGATTTGACAAGGAGCATGGCCAGGGAGTGGTGGGGAGTTGCGGGGGCGGGGGTGGGGGGGTGGGGGAGATAATTCAGGCCCTGGAGAAAATGATCTGCTAAAGCCCAGCCAGCATGGCTTAATGGTTGAATGTCGACCTATGAACCAGGAGGTCACTGTTCGATTCCCGGTCAAGGCACATGCCCAGGTTGCAGGCTCGACCTATAGAACAGTTTTCTCATTTGTAAATCTGTAATAGGGAAGTCTCTCTACCCTATCCCCTCAAACCAGAGGGGGTGTACAGGAAGCAGCCAATCAATGATTCTCTCTCATCATTGATGTTTCTATCCCTCTCTTCCTCTCTCTGAAACCAATAAAAACATATTAAGAAAGAAAAAAAAAGATCTGCTAAAGACTGAGGAAAGACCGTCAGCTCAGAGTCCTGGGTTCCAGCCCTGGCTCTGCCATCACAAGAAGTGACCTTGGGCCAGTGGTCTCCCTGAGTGGGTTTGTGTCCTTACCCGTAAAATGGCAGAAGGGTGGGCTAGAATGTTCTACGTGGGCTGTGATGTTCTAATGTTCTTCTATGATGCCTTCTCCCTCCCATAGGGCTGCCCTTCACCTCCCCACTGGCACCACCCAGGACACTTTCCAGGGGGCTGGCATTGACATCAGAAGGAAGTGTCCCTGGCACAGTACAAAGCTGGCAGCTCAAGGGGCCTGCCCAGAGTTTGGGGAGCAGTGACAAAGCACGAGGAGGCAGGAACCCGGCCAGAACTGGGGCAGGAGCCATTCCTCTTCTCAGAAGGGTTCATTCCAGTCCAGCCCAGGCCTCAGCCAGTTCTGCTCTACCCAGGCCCACCACGAGGGGGCAGGAAGGGGAGGCCTTGAGGATGGGGGTGACAAGCCACTTAATAGTTCCAAACCTCAGCACTCTCATTTTTAAAATGAGCTAAAAACAGTACCTTGGTGTTCTCCGTTGTGAAATGGATCATTTTAGCATCTCAGATGATGAAATGAGATAATGCTTGTCAGGTGCCTAGCACGTGCCTGGTGTAGAACCACTCAGTACATACGAGATCACATGCATTGCCAGAGGGCTGCCTGCTGGGGAAGACCGCACAATTTGAAGGCTCCTGACATTAAACAGGCTGGTTTGAGTAGGGCCCCTGTACGCCTAACACAGGCTCAATCACAGGAGGGGAGAACCGGGAACCGCGGCTGGGGAGGTTGGTGAGGCCACTCGAAAAATGTGCGCGCGCCCCCTGCTGGCTGGGAGAAAAGGTGCAGGCCTGCCGGCTGGGAGTTGGAGGACCCTGGGGGGATGCAGGGCATCCTTGTTAGCACAACCTGCTGTGGCCTGATAGCTTGACCCAATAGTCACATGGTGCCCACCAGGTGTCACCCACTTAGCAACGTGCCAGGCTCTGGGAGGGATGCAAAATGAGTGACAGCTCAGTTAGGTTTGGGGGCCAATTAGCTTTAGAGTCAACCAGGCACCAGCTCAAGCTCAGAGACCACCCCAGAAACTGTGTCTGTTACAGAAGCAAAGTTCCTTGCGTCTTGGACTTGTAGTGTGTGGAGTGACCTTGGGCAGGGCATGGGATGCCTCTGAGCTTCAGCTTTCTCGTCTGTAATAGGGAAGTCTTCTCTACCCCACCCCTCAAACCAGAGGGTAGAAACCCTGGGTGTGGGGCCTCCAGGACTCTGTCACTTGGGAGGAGGTGAAAGTCACCACCAACAGCCGTGTTGTTGCAAGAGAAACCTTATCACTTTGAACCGGGCTGTCACTTGTTGGTTCTTTGGAAGAGTCCCTGTCATGCTCCTGTGGCTTGCCAGGCTCCCCAGGTTCCCCCACCCACCAGATACCCTGCAGACCTGGGCTCAGGCCTTCCTACTCCTAAAGAAGGTGAGAAAGTGAGTCACGTAGTTACCTGGTAGAAGGTGGGTTCCAGGCAGAGGAAATGACAGATGCCAGGGCCTCCGAGGCAGGAACATATCTGGTGACAGAGAGGCTGTCCTGGAGAAAACAAGGGAGAGGAACAGGACGTGTTGTTAGGGAGGGCATGGGGCGGGGCAGGCGGTGTCGGGCCTCGGGCCATTGGGAGGACACTGGTGTGCGTTGATTCTGAGTGAAACCGGAGGCAGGGCAGGTTGTGAGCAGATGAGTGATGTCATCTGTCCTGCATTGGAACAGGTTCATTCTGTTGTGGATTAAGGGTTGGAGAGCAGGGGGTCAGGGCTATTGGAGGGACGCAGGCAAAGGGGCCAGGGTGGTGGTGGCCAAGTGAGTGAGAAGGGACCTACTTCTCAATGTGCTCTGAAGGGAGGGCAGCTGGGGTGAGCTGCATGAGAAACCATCCATTCTGATTTCTATAAATATTTCTCTTGCATATTTTATTATGCGTCCCTAAGGTACATAGGGAAAGGACTAGTGTCCACACGCCCACGCACTGTGGACACAGCAAGGAACTAGAGTGCCCGCCGCAAGGCCCCACCCAGCTCCTAAGGTGATGACCCTCACCTCCACAGTGGGAATGGTGTGAGGACAATATGTGAACTCTGGGGACTAGATAAAAAGAAGATACTTTTATTATTTTTAAAATATATATTTTTATTGATTTCAGAGAGGAAGGGAGAGGGAGATAGAAACATCAATGAAGAGATGGAATCAGTGATCGGCTGCCTCCTGCACACCCCACACTGGGGATGGAGCCTGCAACCCGGGCATATGCCCTGACCAGGAATCGAACTGTGACCTCCTGTTCATAGGTTGACGCTCAACCACTGAGCCATGCCAGCTAGGCAAGAAGCAACTTTTATTCATGAAATATGGTCAAGGGTCCCCCATGCCCTTTTTTTCCACCAAGACATATCATTTTAACCCTCTTCTGAAAGTTCAGCAATTAGCACCTGTCTTGTAAACAGGACATGGCAAAGCCCTATTTAGAGAAATGTGGTGGGAAGAGTTTAATCAGGGTAGGCTTCCTGGAGGAGGAGTTTGACTGATTTCCTCTCTTTTCAGGTGAAACCAAGGCTTGGTGACATTAAATAACTTGCCTGAGGTCACAAAGCGAGAAACTGGCAGAGAAGCGCTTGTGTCAATGCTGGTTTGGCTCAGAAGCTACTGCTCTTAGCCAGGGTGCTGCCATGGTGACCGGCCTTTCCCATTAGAGGAGAATGATGGCCATTCATGGGAGCGCCTGGGACAAGATGATCTGAATGGCCGTCACTCGGTCAGGGTGGAGCACGGGCACCGGAACCTTGGCACTGCCTTGCCAATAATCACAGATTCCCAGTGTGAGGAGGCGAGGTGTGCCAGGCCCTGCGCCCAGAGTTTTAGATGCACCATTTCATTTAACCTTCGTTTTGCAGATCAGGAAACTGAGGCCTGACAAGGTTACTATTCTCACCTGTGAGTGTCAGAACTGAGACAAGAACCCAAGGGTTCCAGTCATGTATTGTTGGATAACGATGAACTCGAAAAGTTAGTGCTTAAAACGACAACTTATTATTTCTCATGATTCTGTGAGTCGGCATTTGGGCATGGCTCAGCTGGTTGGTTTTTCCGCTCCATGTGGCGTTAGCTGGGGTCATTCGCTTGGCTGCACTGAGCTGGTGGCTGGGTTGGAAGGGAAGGGCCAAGAAGGCTCTGTTCCCAGGCCTGGCGCCCCAGGGTCCCTCTGCATGGCCTCCCGGGGCCAGCATGGTGGCTTCAGGGAGCTGGATGTCTTACCTGGCAGCTGGCTTTTGAAGGAATAAAAGCAGAGCTACCAGGCTTCTGCGGAGCTCGAGGTGGAGTTGGCACAGTGTCACCTCCACCGAATTCTACTGGTCAAGGAAGTCACATGCCGAGGAGGAGGGAATAGATCTCTCCTCTTGGTGGGTGCAGCCGCTCATACCGGGATGCGTGATGTTCATGGCCACCCATAGTGGGAGACTGACTACCACCCCAGCCTCCTCCCTGCCAGCCTCTCTCCCAGACCCTGGGCCTAACCCCAGGAAGCCCTCATCTCCGCGGACCCACTAAAGCTGCCTAGGCCCCCACCAGAGGGGTGTGCCTATGCGTTGTCTTACCTGGTCCTCCTGCCCAAGGACTTCTTCATGCTCTGTGCCTGGCTTCGCAAGAATTCACCTTCCCTGGTTTCTTCCAGGGCAGGCACCATTTTTTCCGGCTTCCTGTGGCTGCATCACCTGAGTTAGCCTGACGTGTTCTGTCCTCGGGACCCTGAAAGAACCTGGTACATGGCTCACAGGTAGTCAGCCACCTGAACAAGACCGTATTGGATTCACCTTCGCAGGCCCAGCATCAGCACCGGGTCTTCTAGAGAAGCTCGGTAAACAGGGCCTGCTGGCACCTGCGTTCACAGGCTTGGGCCTTGAACAAAGGAAGAGTCTTACTTCTCCAGGACCAGCAGCCTCATCACCTGGGAATACGGTTAGGAATACGGGCCCTCCCTCCTTACGCACCCTGACCAGGGCCCAGGGCCGGGGATGGAGCCTGAAACCGAGGTATGTGCCCTTGACTGGAATCGAACCCAGGACCTTTCAGTCCATGGGCCGATGATCCATCCACCGAGTAAACCGGCCAGGGCCAGAATTTGTAAGTTCACAAATACCCAGGTGATTCTCATGCGAGACAACGGAGGTCCTCAAGGTAAAGAAACAGGAGCAGGGTGGGAAGACAGGTGCCAGTGAGTCCCCCTGGGAAGATAAGGCATGGGTCTCAACCCTGGCTGATGGTTAGAATCACCTGTGGTGCTTTTAAAAAATCCCGATGCCCTGTGTGCGCCCAGATCAATAAGATCCAGGTCTCTGGAAGTCGGGCCCGGGATCAGGATCTTAAAAGCTCCTCGGGTGAGTTCACCGTGCAGTGGGTTGAGAGCCGCCGGCTCAGTGTTTTAGTTCGTACAGTGCAGTCTGTGGGCCATCGGAACCACATCACTTGGGGGCATGGATTAAAGATGCAGAGTCCTGGACCACACACCATATTGTGAGTCTACATCTCCTGGGGTGGGGCCCGGAACCCACATTTTTTAACCTTCTCTCTAGGTGATTTAAACGGCACTGAAGTTAGAGACTGTGGAGTTCAGGACCCTGAATAAGCAATGACAATGGCAATGATGTTTCTAAATGAGAAAATGTAGGGAAGCAAACACGAAACCAACAAACCTCCATACTCCTCCTGCCTAGAGAGCATCAGGGGCCCCTCTTGGCACCCCCTCTGGAGCAGGAAGGAGCCCCCCTGCCCCCCGCCCCCAGAGAAGCTGCCCAGGGCAGGGTCGGCGGTGGACTGGGCTGTGCTCTGCTGCAGGGTGGAGCCTGTCATCTGGCCCGGACAGAATTATTGCCTCAAATTACATGGTTGATTATCAATTACTTGTGTCTGTATGAGAGCATGTGTGCGTGTGTGCATAAGTGTCTTTGCAAATCATTAAGGGCCGTAATTCTGGATTATCGTTGATTAACGAGAGGGAGACCTGGTACCTCCAGCAGCCGGGATGGCAGCCCCGCAATTATGTCCCAGCTGATCCGTAATTGGCGCATCACAAGATGATCTCTCCCTCTCGGCTGCCTCCTCCCAGCCTCTCCTGCGGCTCTGCAATTAGCGCCATGGCTCATTCCCTCCCAGCCTGGGCTGAGCTCAGAGACCTGCTTTCTGGCAAGCGGGTGCCGTGGGGCTGGCTTTGAAGCCCCCCACCCCAACATGGGGCGGCGGCGGTGGCCTGTGGGGTGGCGGGAGAGGCTCAGCGGCGGGGTGTGGAGCCGGCAGGCGCTCACGCTTGCCGAGAACCGGTGCTGCCCATGACAGTCTTACCAGTATTCCTCCCAGCAAGCCCCCGAGCCATTCTCCAACCTCCTGCCCCTCCCTCACTGCATGGATGGGGAAACTGAGACCCGGAGAAGGAAAGTGGCAAATCAAGGAAAAAAAATCCAAAAACAACAATTCAGAACAGCATGGCCACCTAAGTCCAACCCCACAGAGCCAGGAAGGAGCAAAGACGTGGGCGTCCCTACCCCATCACTCCCATCCTGGGGGAGCTGTTCATATCACCGCTGGGGGTCTTCGTTTCCCTGAGCAACACAGGCTTTTGTCCTGCAGAGATGACAGCTCCATACACCCAGCTCCCCAGGTCAGGAGGACCAGCACTGCGGGACGTTGGTGTTAGCTCAAGGCAGCGGCCCCGCCCCCTGCATTAGGGCCACGGCCGCCTACCTGTTCTTCCCACTGCACCTGGAGCCCCCAGGGTCTGTCACACCGAGACAGAGGATCCTTATACGCCCTGTTTCACTCCCAGCAAAGCCTCTGAGTGTCTTTGGCATGTCCTCACTCACTCATTCATTCACACAGGAACTATTTGTTGAGCACCTACTGTGTATAAGGCACTGTGTTAGGCACAATGGGAAACCAAACAGACACAGGCTTACTCCCTCTGCACCGTGTCACTCGAGGTGACCCTCAGGATAAAGTTTGGGTCCCCAGTCTCTTTTCTTGCTCCACCCACCTGCCCTCTCTACCCCACACAGACCCCTCCCTTCCTTGGCCCAGTCGGGTCCCTCTGCCTGGAACCCCATTCCCTCCTCCCATCGTCTTTCTCCTGGGGCACACAACCTGGGGGGAGGCAGTGACGCTTGTGCTCATATTGGGGATCAATTCCTGAGAAAGGGGTCTGTCCTCAGCGGGGACCAGCCATCACAGAAGCACAAACTTTAGGGCTGGCTTTACGGGGGGCGGGGGGTGGGGTGAGAAAACGGGGGAAGCAGGGCTGTTCTGGAAACCTGCCCCATAAAGGACTCCCGTGGCTGCAGAGCCACCAGGCCGTTTGTTGGTGAGCCTTGCAGCTGTCTTGGCCATTTTCATTTTTATCTACTTAGGGTGGTCAGCAGGTCATGGCAAGCGGGAGACGCAATGCTAATGACTGGCTGCACGTGGCGGCCATTCAGGAAAAAGCTGCAATGTTCTCTCTGCCACATTAATCAGAAAAACACATCAAGAGCTGTTGTGTGGAGACAGCTTTCCTCCCGGTACCTGCCCTGCATACTAATCACCAGCCCCGCTGGCGGTGAGTCAGCTCCGTGCCAGGCGGGCAGGGAGGGAAGGCCAGAAACGCCGGCTCCTCGCGTGTGGGGAGCAGCCAGAGGGGCGGGAGCCGGCCCCCACCCACAAAATGCACGCTGCCCGAGACCCTGACCGTCACTGAGTCCCAGGCAGGTGGAGATGGCAAATTCTGAAAGAGTCGTCCAAGTGCAAACGCTGGCCCACGTCCTCGGGTCTAAGTCCTCCCCACGGCTACCAGAGGGAACTCTCCGGAAGTCGATCCCTGGATAGAGTCTGGCTAAAGAGCGGCCTCTATGCCAGGCCCTTTGATAACAATAAGGCAGAACCTTAGTGCTGAACACGCGGCAGGCACACCTGTGAGCAGGTGAGGGCAGAGCTTGCACCAGCGGCTCTCAGAGCGTGGGCCCTGGCCCTGCAGCATGAGCGTCACCAGGAACTTGTTAGAAATGCCAAGTCATGGGCCTCACCCCGCACCTGTGAACCAGGAACTCTGGGGGTGAGGCTGAGAAATCTGTGTGTGAACACGCTTTCCAGGGGGTCCTGACCATGCTCATGTTTGGGAACCACTGGCCTATGCAAAGGCCCCGAGGTGGGCAGGAGCAGGCACGTTGGAGCAACTGGAGGGAGGCCTACAGGTGGGGTGGGAGAGGGGGAAACAGTGGCCTCGATGAGCTGGACAGGGGTTGGCTTACCTTGGCCTTGGAGGCGTCCTAAGCATTTCAGCCCTGCATCACTGCCCATCACCAGGGAGCCCAGCCGGAGGGCTCCTCTGCCCTGGGGACCCTGGAGGAGTAGCAGGTCACCGGAGTGTCCAGGGTGGCCGAAGCGAGAGGAGGTGAGTGGCCACATCAGATGGCTTCCAGAGGCCCCTGGTCACCCGATCTTGCCAATGTGTGAGCTGCAGGAAGCACCGGTCAGACGATGAGTCCTGCTGCTGGGGAAGTGCTTTAGTCCTCAACATGGGAAAGAACTTAGGAGGAAAGCCCCTCCTTATGGTCCTCAGGAGGCACGGGGCCCCTGTGAGCAAAGGAGACTGCACGGCTACCCTCGTCAGGAAGCAACCCTGCACACACTCATACCTGGAGGACCCCGGGCAGCTGAGCCCGGAGGAGCCGGATGTGGTCGCAGCTGTTTGCAGGAGGTGTTAGCCCAGAAATAGATCAAACACCCCGCCACCCCTGGACTCAGAGACATTTATGGAGTCCCTACTATGTGCTGGACACTGTGCGAGCCCTTTCACGTCTGCTAGCTCTCAGGGAGGGCTCCCAGGTCTGAGGGTTCTTTCTGTCATTCCGTCCGCAAATACATAGGGATTGTTTGTTCTGGCCTGGGCATCGGGACACGGTGCCGAGCAGGACATATATGGTCTCACCCTCAGAGCAGCATGGTGGGGAAACAGGCAAATACAAATGATCCAGAAAAGGTGATTTTAGGGCCAACCATGAGGATTTGGGGTGGTATTTTTATTAAGAAACACTATTTCTTTAAGAGTCCTTAGCAGGGAGAAAGAAACCAAGAGAAAAGACAGTCTGCTAGAGCTGCTCACACTGGCGTTGCCCACAGTTACTATTGAACATCATCGTAGGACCTGGCAGTGGTTGAGCTCATCAGTGCCTCAGGCCCTTTGCATCTCCTTAAGGATAGGCTGCCCAGTGTCCACTGTCTACCCAGCCCCGGCTGCCCCCACTCCATGGGGCTTTTTCACAAGAGGCTCAGGGAATTCCTGCATCTGCCAAGAGACACCTGCTGTCTTCCCTCCTGGCATGGCGTCCTGCAAACCTGACAATGAGGATTGGAGGCCACGGGCTCTGGGGAAAGGTGGGGAGCTTTTTAAAAACATGTCCCTGTTGTTTCCCTCGCTGATCTCCCCCTCCCCTCCACCCCCAGCTGGCATATGAACTTGTTCTTCCTTTCTAAGACTCTGAGAAAAGGCACCATCTGGCAGTTTCATCAGGCCCATGGCCCGTTTCCACCCAGCCCACTCTGCTTTCCTCCCAGCCCCGGGTCTGCAGAGCGATCCAGCTTTCGCGGGGCACGTGCAGAAGGAGAGAGGCAACAGTAACGGCGGAGACGTGCAGAGCGCTCGCTGCTGGCCCGGAGCGCTTCTGGTTCTGGTTCTGCAGGTGTCGGGATGCTTGCAACAGCCCCGGGCGGGGGGCCGGGGTGGACCGCTATCACCACCCCCATTTTACAGAGGGAGGAACTGACATGTGGAGACGATCAGAGACATTCTCATGCTCACGTGGCTAGTGATGGCAGACTGGGACCTGAGCCACAGGAAGCATCAGACTTCGCTGATTCGTACATGGAAAACCCAATCTTGGCTAAAAGATGTGGGAAGCAGGGGAAGAGAGTTTAGAAAAAGGGATCTCGCCCACCTGGCCGGGAGAGAGGGATGCCAGAGAAAAGGCCAATAAATCCACGAGGAGGGGCAGACCTGGCTGACCGGGCTCTGAGCTCGATGAACAGCAGAGCCAGGGAGCCCCCCAGGACTGGAAAGCCAGGGGCCCCCATGCGGAGCTGGCCAGGGAGCGGCTGGGAGCCTGCAGGAGACCTGGAGACAGGTCTTCCTCCTGAGAGCAGAGCCCCTGGTTCCTTGCCCAGCTTAAGTCCTCACCGCTGGCCCCTCCCTCACTGTGTTCTCTGCTCTCTGAGCGTGAGTGATGGGCTGAAGCCGGTAAGTGGTGAGGCTGCGCCTGAGGTGGTGGGAGTGAGCCTCCTTTGGAGCAGAGGGACCTGGGCACGAATCACAGCTCTGTGGGCTGTGGCCAAGTCACCCCCGCACCCCATGTCTGTGTTCTCATCTATAGGACTGCTCCCCTCATGTTAAGAAATGTGAATGAGCTTGGTGTCAAGAACCCAGGTGTAGAGTATGTGATTGTCTAGCCCAAGCATGTCAAACTCTCGGCCCACAACGAATATTTTTGTGGCCCAGCCAATATAACCGTATGTAAGAAACGTTTTAATAAAAATTTCATAACTTAATTTTTACAATATCCGGTTATACATAATTATTAATAACGAACTACAATGTTCACTAATGACTGATTACTATCATCGTGTTGCATTCATTTCCCTTACTCACCTTACGCACAGGGGCACCATTTCTCTCCACTAATACTAGCAGCGAATATTTTAGCAACCGATGGCCACGTCATTGGTCTTGGCCTGACTTGTTTGGTGTGTGCAACAGGAAATATTTCGCTTTCGGAGAACAAGAAAAATAGGTTTATGTGCGTTATGCTTATTAATTTGTGCAGTTATTCAGTGTCTGGTAAGTTAATGTTTAAGAAAACAATATTAACTTTTATTAAAATGTTCTATTATTTTATGTTAACAATGACTCATTTATTTCAGCCCTTTGTATCCAGCATGTCTCTATCGAAGTAAACCTACGTTTCTATAAAAATTGAAGCTTTTGGTTTTTTGCGGCCCACATAAACTTAAACTTGTTTATTTGGCCCGTGTTAGCCTTTGAGTTTGACATGCTTGGTCTAGCCATTATACTGTACACCTGAAACCAATAATGTTACATGTAAAATGTAATTGAAAAAAATTTTAGATTAGGAACATGTTAAAAAGGAAAAACAAAACAAACCAAAAAAAAAAAAATAGAACCCAGGTAGGCTCCTGGCACATAAGAGGTGTGTGGCCCAGGTGTCCTGCCCTCAATCCTTGTTCTTCCTTCCAGAACAAGGAAGGAGGAAGCGAAGGCTCCCACGGCGACTGGGGCTGGGCCTAAAGGGGCCAGGCAGACACCCACGCCTCCAGGACACAGGGCTTCCTCCTCAGAGCAGAGCCCCACGGGCCACAGCCCCTGCCCAGGCCGCTAGGAGGAGGTGGGCAGTGCCAGGCCAGGCAGAGAGTGGAGGGGCCCTGACTCCCTGGGCAGCAAGTCGCTTGGATCCAGAGGCCAGTGTGGGGGCTGTGCCCTAGCCGGGCAGGCAGAGAACTCCCCAGCATCCCTGTGTGGGCAGCAGCCAGAGGCAAAGCTGTTCCTCCCCCCTGGCCACCATCCCCTGGGGCGGGGGGTGGGGGGGGGGTCAGCTGGCAGTGGGGGGTCCCCTAGAGAAAGGAGCTTTACTCCACACAGCCCCGCCCTCCAGTCCCTGGGCCTTGCTGGGTCCTTCCCGCCACCTCCCCCTGCTGCAGACCCACGTGGGAGGGGCCGCTCCCCGCAGGCTGTGTCCACCGTGTCTCCCCGACAGCTCAGACAGCTCACCACCGCGGCGCGGGACTCGGGCCACAAGTCCAGGACGGAGTGTGGGCTGTTCCTGGCCCCTCCATTGTCACAGGAGCCGTTTGATGTGGGTGCAGGCAGCGACCCTGCTCAGGGTTTCCCCTTCAAGAGAAGAAACGGAGGGACTCGGGAGGGGCCCATTGTCCCGAGAAGTAGGGCACGGAGCGGAGCGGGAGTTTGGAGGCGGCTGTGAGAGGGCAGCAAGAAGGAAGGAGGGCAGCTTCCTTTTCTTTCTTTTTTTTAACACTCGTTTTTTTCTCTCCACAAAAAAAAATGTGAACACAGAGGTAAAGAGAGAAAAAGTGAAAAGGTCCTTTTATTCCCAGGTGTGACCCATGTCACTGCTTCCCCAGCAGTGACCTATATTAGTAGTTGGCTGTGTATCATATATCACCCTGACTTTTTCTGGGCATTTACACACACGCGCACACGCGCACACGCACACACACACATACATGCACACACACACACATACATACACACACATACATGCACACGCACACGCACTCACGTGTGTGATGCCAGGATCTCTGCTTGTCTTTGCTCTTACATAAATGGGATTGTGCTGACCATATGGCTCTGCAATGTTTTCTCTGGAAATGCACATTCCGGACATAACAATGACATACAGGAGCACCCCTGTTAGCTTTTGCTTTTTTAAACGTCTGCATAATATTGCACGTGTGGGTGTAACATGGTCCCCGTTACCCACCCAATCCCGGGAGCGTGGGCCAAAAGGCTTCTGAATGTGGGTGGCATCCCAGCTCTGCCAGTTCCAACGGGATGCCATCCACGTTCAGACAGTGGCAGTGCCTTCTCCCCAGGGACAGATAAGGCATCGCCAAGCTTTCTTATCCGTCCTTGCAAACAATTCTGAAGCCAGCGCCCTCGCCCAGCCTCCTGGTGTACACGCGTGAGTCATTCTCTAGGCGTGGATGCCCCGAGGTGGCGCAGGTGGGCAGGGACCCTGCCATGGTGTGGGAGGGCGGCTTGGGGCCTCCTGCACCCGCTCGGCCGCATCAGTCCCCCTAGCCCACATCCATCAAGTGGCAGTTGGCTGGGCTGGCTGCTTCCAGGAAATCAATTGCAAAGACTGGCGGTCGTCAGTGCTTGCGCCCTGGAGGCCATCCAGGGAGTAGATTAAATTGTAGGAGAAAAATCGTACTGGGCCCGAGACCACTCATAACGGAGACTCCTCGGTGACCGCTCTGGAGAAGTGAAGAGAACAAAGGTAGACACACTCTCACTCCCCATCGCCCACCACAGTCCGCCTGCCTGAGCTTAGCCCTCTGCCCTGGGAGAAGCCGCCCCTCGTTAGCAGCCTGGTGGGGAGGAGGAGGCCTGGTCCAGGGCTACCGGTGCGCAGGCAGGGAGGCCAGAGGGGCACCTGCTCCTCCGCAGGGTGGACCAGGCTGACCATCAGTTCCTTAGCTGCTCAGGGTCACGGAGCCCCTTTCTCCAATACCTGTCCCCTTCTGCCACCTGCTTAAGAGGCCGCCTGGCAGCCAGTTAGCAACCCTCCTCTGACCCCTCTCCACCTACTCCCCAGGCCCATGGTTCCTCCAGCTGAGTACAACCCTCTCCCCCCCGCCCCCCGTACACACAGGTGCAGGCACCTCTTAGTTCTTATTATCCAGCTCGAGACATTGGTCCCGCACCCCTGGGAGGAGGCAGGCCTCTCGAGGGTGGTGTGTGTGTGTGTGTGGGGGGGGGCTTGGTGTGGACAAATCCATGCTCCTTAACTGCCAGGGTGACTGGGGCGTTGGCCTGGTTTCAAAGGCAGCAGGTTTAGAAGCCTCACCTTCTAACCATCCCCGCCCACAGCTGGCCTTGCACAGAAAACCCAGCCATGGCTATGAACTTGGGGGAACATGCCTTCATTTCCTACCCACAGCAGTCTCCCTGCCCTCCAGGCCAACCTACTTGATCACGATAAAGATAACTGCAGCTGCCAGGGATGGGGCGCTACTTTTCACACTCTCTGCAAGGTAGGTACGTCCGCTGGGATTTACAGGTGGGAAAGGGGGGCTCAGAGGGGTTACGTGGCTGGATCCAGGTCACACAACTGTAAGTGCCAGAGCCAGGACTGGAACCAGGTCCCAATCAGACTCCAGGGTTTATGGGCTTAACCACTGTGCTACCCTGGCTCCCACTGGCTTCCCTTCATTCCCTCTTCTGGGTTGTCTTGAAGACCAGGCTGAACTGGCCAATTTCTCAGGGCTGCCCCCTGGCGGGGTGGGGCTGCCTCATCTGGTCCCTGGGGCTGTGTGGTAGGGGTTCCTGGCAGAGAAGAGACTCTTACATGTCCCTCCCCTTCTTCTCCAGATTCTCCAACTCTCCTACAGATCCAGCCCCGCTCCAGGCCAGCAAGACCTGACAGGCCACCTGCCTGCCGGGGACTCTTGTAAGTCACTCCCTCTGCTTGCAGGGAGGCAGCGCAGCCTGAGACCCATGGACCCTCTCCGGGCAGCACCTCCCTGCCTGGGCCCAGGGCTGGGCTGGTTTCTTTTCTCCAAGCTGCCCAGGTCTGCAGGCTGGGAGGTGGGAGAGGGAGGTAGGCCCATTCCAGAGGGGCTTGCTGCCCTCCTGTGGCCTGGTGCCATGGCTGCCACAACTCCCTCCTCCTGCTGTCCCTGCTATGCCTGGGCTCCATCGGGGAGAGGGCAGGGAAGAGAAATGTGGAAGTGGGAAGGTGAGAGAAAAGAAGTGCAGAAAGAGGGGTGGCCCACCCAGCATAGCTCAGTGGTTGAGCATCCGACCTATGAACCAGGAGGTCAGGGTTCGATTTCCGGTCAGGGTACATGCCGGGGTTACAGGCTCCATCCCCAGTGTGGGGCATGCAGGAGGCAGCCGATTACTGATTCTCTCTCATCATTGATGTTTCTGTCTCTCCCTCTCCTTTCTCGAGAGAGAGAGAGAGAGAGAAAGAAAGAAAGAAAGAAAGAAAGAAAGAAAGAAAGAAAGAAAGAAAGAAAGAAAGAAAGAAAGATGGGTATTGGGGAAGGACGGCGCCTTCTGCAGCACCTGGAGAATGGCAACAACAATAGCAAAAGTAATAATAATCATTGAAAGGCAGCTACCACGTAGAACGTTTTACCACTTACACATTTTCTCGTTTAATCCTTACATTTACAACAATGTGATGAATAGCTGCTTATGATCATCCAAGGCTTGGTCATTTGTTCAAATGTCCCAACTGGCGAAGGACAGAGCCATCCTCACCACCTCACTGCTCCAGCCTCCAGCTGCTCCTCCCACTCAGGGGGGCACAAAGATGGCGAGCCTCTGGGCACTGCGGGGGGAGAGGGGGGCCCAACCCCGTGTGGCTTTGGGCACTGCGACCCCCCCCCCCGCCAGCGGGCCCCCCTCCCCCCCGTGTGGCTTTTTCCCCTGGCCATCACCCCCCGGTCCCTGGGGCTGTACCCTGCTGGGGGCCCCCCGGGGCCGGAACACCAACACCAGGAGGGCTGGTGGGACCGGGGGGCCCTGTTTGGGCCTCGGGTCTCCAACCTCCCTGCTGGCCAAGGACTGACGTTCGGCACCAAGCCACGCGCAGGGCCCAGGTCATTTTTGCTGCTGAGGAGACGGAGGCAGAAAGACCAGGAAATTCCCAACCACCAGCTAACATGGCAGAGCCAGTAACAGCGACAGACTGATCCATTGGCCTGAAAAGATGTCCTAGTGCATTGCTTGGTTAAAAAAAAAAAAAAAAAAGAAAAGAAAGCAGGTTTTAAAGCTGTGGACAGAAAGAAAAGATTTTATTAATGAAACAAAATTGTTTTCTATGTATCTAAGTATAGAAAAAGGATATTGCCGAAACCGGTTTGGCTCAGTGGATAGAGCGTCGGCCTGCGGACTGAAAGGTCCCAGGTTCGATTCCGGTCAAGGGCATGTACCTGGGTTGCAGGCACATCCCCAGTAGGAGATGTGCAGGAGGCAGCTGATCGATGTTTCTCTCTCATCGATGTTTCTAACTATCTCTCTCCCTTCCTCTCTGTAAAAAATCAATAAAATATATTTTTTAAAAAAAAGGATATTTGCCAAGATGTTAACCAATGAGTTTTGTTTATTTTCTCTTGGCTGTGTTTTCTATTTAATTTCAATGAACATTGATTATTCTCATGATTTTAAGAATAAAAATAAACCAATCCCAGACTGATTGTACCTGTCTCTGCCCTTGTGCCTACCCCCAGCAGCTCCCCGCTCCCTCCAGCTCCCAAATCACAATTTTGTATTCCTGGGCCTTCCCTCTTGCCATGTGCACGTCTTGTGGTGGGTGGGGGCTCCTACCTGCTCCAGCAAGCCTTCGCCTGACTAACAAGAGGTGAAGGCTGCACCCTTGGCCTTTCCTCGCTGACCTGCCTCTGTCAAAGGCACCAGGTGGGAGGCCCTGGCTGCCCTTTCGTGGGAGGACGTGCCCGGCTTCCCAGGCATCGTTCGCTCCTGCAGGCTGAGGCCGCCTGCCCTGAGGCCGAGGAGCTCAGGGGCAAGGCCCTCCTGGTCACTGGACTGGGGCCCAGGCAATGGCTCCACGGCTGAGAGGTGATTGTTGCAAAATGAAGAGCAAGGGGAAAGAAATCGCAGAAGTGCCTCCTCATCAGAGAAGAAAGAGCAGAGCCTCAGGATGGGGCTAGGCTGGCCCCTTCCAGAAGCTCCATGGAAACGAGGAAGGAAATGGGAACGGAGCTTCCTGAGCCTCTACTATGTCCAAACACTGGACTCTCTACGGACACGTCCCTCCTCCCAGAACACCCTTCCTTTGCATGGGCGGGTGGGGCAGCTGAGGTCAGGAGGTACCTTGCCCTTAGCTTCTTGCATTTCTGGTGCTTCATCTAACATCAGAGTAGGCCCCTAAAATGGACTCTGGGTGGAGAACTCTGTATGGGCTGGCAGCGTCTTCTCCTCCCCTCCGGCCCAGGCTCCCCAAGAGCCATAGAGACCCCTCTGCTCAGGAGCAGGGACTAGGACCTAGCATTCTCCGCTGGGGGCTGGCTTTCGGAACACCTCCCAGGTTAAGGAGGAAGGTCGCTCTCCTGCCATGGAAACAGCAGTCATCAGAAAGGCAGCCCAGAGAGCCCAGAGAGCTGGCCTGCAACCCGGCAGAACCAGGGTTCCAGGGAGTCGCCCTGAGCCCTCATCTTCAAATCACATCCCCTGAACTGGCCGCCCCTAGAGACCCGGAAACCAGGTTCCAGTCCCCAGCAAACCTCTTACACACATGCAGGACAGATGTGGGGTTGGGGCACCTAACTGGGAGGCCGGAGAGCCTGGTATTCTACCAGCTCTGCGCCTAATCTGGGACACTGAGGCGAGTCACTCCTCACCACCACACCCTCCTCCTACTTACACAGTGTTGTGGCGTCATGAAAAGTTTCAAAGGGTGAGGTTGAAGGAGGCTCAGCCCTTGCTGAATGGGAGTTTCCTTCCTGAGGGGGAGTCTGGTAATGAGTTCCATGCCTTGAGGATCTCGGGTTGGCTGCCTGTAGTTGAAGTGTGATTAATAGCGACATCTCGTGGACACAATGGGTAACTGCACCCGCCTGGATGGAAGCCACAGTGACATCCAACTTTCCTCATTTATGTCGCCAGGAGCTCATTGCAGTTAATCACACTCATCACCTGACACGGGGAGCCGTCTTAAAGCTGGAAAAGAAAACCTCCAAAAAACAGGAAACAACCTTCCGGCCTCAAATGTCCGTCCGTCTCCATTGATATACCTGGTTCACTTAAAGTTGCCCCATTTCAAATATTGACCTGATAGAAGAGTCTAATGGCCATAGATGGAGAATAATGTCAATAATAATATTAATAAAATGTAATTGACTGCCTATCTTTGCCATGAATTTCATGCATTATCTCCTTTCATCTTTCCAACAACCCAATGAGGTGCCTGCTCTCATCTGCAATTTTCAGATGAGGAATCTGAGACTTGGAGCATGAGGGGAAGCTAGGTTTCAAACCTGGGCAACCTGGCATCACAACTCACTCTCTTTAACCACCACTCTGGGCAACCTCACTGCCCCCAGTGTCTCCCCACACCACCCCCGCCTACTGTAATTCCTGAGCCTGGAGAAAGTCTCAATTCCTGGGGCTCTGGTTTAATCCCTAGACTGAATGCCCCTGGGTCACCCTCTGTGACAGCCAGAGGCAGGTGGACATGAGGGACTATAGGGTTTGACAGGCCCAGGTTAGAGCCCCAGTTCTGTTCCTCATTAGCTGTGTGACCTTGGGTTTGGTCCTTAACCCCATCTTTCTGAATTGCCAGATATGGTGCATAACCCCTTGCCTTGGAGGGTGAAGATTAGAGACATTTGCTGCTGAGTAAGCCCTCCAGAAATGACAGCATTCTTATCTTACCCCAAACTGACCTTTGGGAGTGACAAATTCTGATCCAGCCTCTTTAAAAAGCACCACCGCTAAGAAGGGCTGGGACTCCGATGGAGGGAGGGCCAACCTTCTCACCCTCCGGCTTGTGCTGGTTCAGAAGGAGCTGCTGATGTGTCCTTGGCTGTTCAAAGGATCTGCAAGTGTGACTTGGTCAGGGTGGCAAAGCAGACACAAGATCCTAGTTCTAGCTTCACCACCCTTGAGCTTGGTTCATGTGGACCCTTGAACTTGGTTCTCTTCCCATCTCTGCACGATCACACAGATGAAGGCTCCTCTTCTCGGTGTCTCTACGGCCCCTCCTCCTCCTGCCTCTGCAAATGAGTGTCGCCCTTCTTGTTCATATCTGTCACTAGCTGAGGAACAGCCATAATGGCCACCAGCCATGAATAGCACCTGGCAGGTGGAAGGTGCTCATGGCTGGGTGAATGAGTAAGACACCTCACTACAATGGCTGTGAAGCGCACTGCTGGAAATGTCCCCAGAGAGAAAGGCACTGGGGCCCCTGACCATTCTAAGAGCCATGTGAGAATTACAAAATGCAACTCCTCCTGCTTCGGGTTATACTGAGCCCCCAATATCACCGATATCGGTATTAGTAATCTGTTGCCACACAACGCATTACTTTCATACTTAATAGCTTAGAACAATAATAAACATTTATTGTCTCACAGTTTCTGTGGGTCAGGAACTGGGCAATGGCTTAACCAGGTGCTCTGGCTCATGATTTCTCAGGAGGTGGCAGTCAAATGCCAACGAGGGCCCCAGTCATCTGACGGCTCGACTGGGGCTGTGGGATCTGCTCATTCACACGGTGACAAGCTGTTGACAGGAGGCCCCGCTCTGTTCCTTGCCTTGTGGACCTCTCCTTAGACCTGCTTGGGTAGCCTCATGACATGGCAGCCAGCTTTCTCCAGGATATGAGTCAAGAGAGAGCGAGGGGACTTTACAATGTCTCTTATAACTAGATTAGCTTCTTAGGGCAGCCATAACAAAGTACCACAAACAGGGTGGCTTAAAAGAACAGATATTTACTCTGTCACTGTCCTGGAGGCCAGAAGTTGAAATCAAGGTGTGAGCAGGGCCACACCCTCTCCATAGGGTGTAGGGGAGAAAGCTTCCTGGCCGGTCCCAGTTTCTGGTGGCCGCAGATGTTCCTTGGTTTGTGGCAGCCTAACTCCAAACTCTGCGTCCGTCTTCACCTTCTCTGTGTGCGTCTGTTCTGCGTCCCTCTCTCCGTATAAAGGACACCAGTCATTGGATTTAGGACCTATCCTAATTCAATATGACCTTTGATTACATCTGCACAGACTTTATTCCCAAATAAGGTCACATTCACAAATACTGGGGGCTGGAACTTCGACATATCTTCTTGCGGTACACATTGGAACCCACGGCCGTGACCTAGCCTCAGAAGTTGCAGACTATCTTTTCTGCAATAGCAAGTGTTTATTTTACAAGGATGAGCCCTGTTCAGGGTAGGAGGACATGCCACCATGGTGTGAATATCAGTAGGTGGGAGGCCTCATAGGCAGTATTTACAAAGGAAGCAATGAAGAAAGAACCAGTTGCACAGCAGTTGGGCCCTTCAACCTATCAAGCATATAGAAAGGGTCAGAGTGTGGAGGACAGGAGGGTTTGGAAAGAGAAAACACTTCTGAGAGAGTAAAGCTATGCTCTGAGCTCCACCTCCAGTAGGGCTGGAGGCCCTGCCACCTCCATCTCAAGCCTTGTGATATGGGCGTCTGTGAAGCCATTTAGAGCTGTGGGCCCCCACACCTGTGCACTGGGATTGGGGCAGGAGCCATGTGAGTGCCTCCTATGGACCAGAGGCAGTCCCCGGAGCAGAGAGGTCCAAAATAGGGTTATGTCCTGTAGCGCCTCCTGGAGGGGCAAAGGGAGCTCAGCAGGAAGAAGTTGGCAGGGGATCCTGGATTCCTAGGGGCTGAAGAGGGAATCAAAAGTTGTTACCTGGAAAGGAAATGCAGACCGGGAACCTCAGGAGAACCCAGGAGATGCCCCCCCAAAACAGTGTTCACCACCTGCCAGGCCCAGAGAGCTGGCAACTGGGCAGTCAAAGAAAAATTGCCACCGCTCGGCTGGGGTGGCTCAGTGGTTGAGTGTCGACCTATGAACCAGGAGGTCACAGCTTGATTCCTGGTCTGGGGCACATGCCTCGGTTGCAGGGTCGATCCCCAGTAGGGGACAAGCAGGAGGCAGGCGATTGATGATTCTCTCTCATCGATGTTTGTATCTCTCTCTCCCTCTCCCTTCCTCTCTCTGAAATCAATAAAAAATATATGCAGAAGGAGGAGGAGGAGGAGGAGGAGGAGGAGGAGGAGGAGGAGAAGGGCCCCAGTTGGGGTGGGGGCAGTCAGGTGAGAAACCAGATAAAATCTTACCTTACCACAGCCCAATCCCCGAAGGCCCACACCCCAACCACAGACCTAGGAAGGGCAGGAGGAAGAAGATTTATCTTTGAAGGAACAGGAGTGGCATTTCATATCTATGACTGGATGCCTTAAACCTCTAAATCGAAGGTAGATTTTGTGACATAAAGTGACCAAACCTGAGTCTAACTGGAAGAGGCGTGGGGTGGGCCGGGCTTCCCCTCCCCCTCCCCCCCCAGTCCCCAGGGGAAAGGGAAAATGCCTCCCTTGCTGAATGGTCCAAATGAACAATGAGAGGCTAAGACCAAGCTGCCTTTGGATTGCACCCACAGTCAGCAGATCGGTGTCACTGAGCTGGAGCTTTCTCAAGGGAAGCTGGGCCTTATATTCCCTACTCCACCCCCCACATTTCCGTCTCGGCTTTTGTTCAGAATCGAATGTTTACTATTTTTTCCTTTCTAATTTCTGGAAATAACACCAAGAACAACAGCAATAGCAAAAAGGACTCCTTGTACCCAAGCAAAACACCCACACCCTCCGAACTCCTCACCCTGCCTCGGCCGGAGTCCACCCGAGGGGAAGCGAGATGAGGTCAGCGGGTTGCCCGTGCGGGAGGAGAGGTTCCTGGGAGGACACGGCGCCTGGGAACACTGGCTGTTTTTCCGAAATCTTTGTGCGCAGTCAAGTCAGTGGGGGAGGGGCTGGGGCAAAGCCAGGAGAGAGCATCAGGAAGCAGAGTTCTACTAATTTTTTTTAAAACATTCCCCGGGGATGTTGGCGCTGTGGTCTGATCAGTCCTCCTAGTATCTTATTTGTTACTACTGGGGGGAAAAAAAAAGGCTGCCTCTGAGTCTCTCCTCGCTCACTGCCCTTGACCAAGCTTGGGAGGAGCTCAGTTTAGTTTTGGGAGTCAGGTTTTGTAAAGAGGGTCACCTTGGGGAGCAGGCTGGAGAGCCAGCCAGGAGCCGGGCTCTGCAGGGAGCGCAGGGTCTCCAGAGCATCGGTCTGCTGATCAGACCCCCAGAAGCCCCTGGCCAGGACCTCGCTGAGCAGGGGCTGGAAGGCAAGTGGAGCTGTGAGCCTGGACGGTGACCATCCACAGGCAGAGCTTCTAGAGTCGCCCGCCTTCCCCAGCACCACGCCTTCAGGGAGCACAGACCCGGGTTCTCTATATTTTAGCAGAAAGCATTTATCGTGCTAATGATGACAGTGGTATTTCAAGACCTAAACAAGTTTTTTAGTCTGATGGAGAGAGGGCTCCAACACTTTGAAAACGCTAGGCCCTCAATAAAATCTATCACCAGGCCGCCCATTTCTCTCTCTCCCAGATCTTGGTGCCAAGAAGCAGTCACAACCTCAACCAGGCAATGACAGCACCCTGGGATCAGTGTCCCGAAGAGCTTAATCCTGAACAAGTTGCTGTCACGTTGTCTGGAGCTGACCAGCCGGGAGAGGCTCAGGGCGAGGCTTTTCCGGGCGAGAACACGGCCCTTTCAGTGAGCCTCAGTTTCCCCAGGGGAGTAACTCCAGAGCGGCTGAGCTCCGCCCGCATGGGGTTAGAGCAGGGCTTCTCAGCGTCAGCACGAAGGACCTGTTGGGTCGGTGATGCTTTGTTGTGGGGACGGCCCTGGGCATTGTAGGATGCTGAGGACAATGCCTGGCCCCCATCCACAAGATGCCAGTAGCATTCCTTCCCTCAGCTCCCCTCTCACTGTGACAGTCAAAACTCCCCCAGACATTGCCCAATGTCCCCAGGTGGCAAAATCATTCCCAAATGGGTGAGAAACAGGCCAACTATTATACAGGAACAGCAAAGGAGAAAAGGTTCTGAGTTGGAGATGGGACAACAGAACCTTTATACCAAAATCGATTTAAGGCCAATCCTTAACAGCCAAACAAAACAGCCCATCCGTCTACTACTGTAACTCCAACCACCACCCAATATCGAGAGCTTCCAGGCTCCCCAACGTAGGTTCATTGATCTGGCCCGAAGCCTGGGAGGTGGGACTTAGGGCTGTCTTTGCTGCTGGGGTTGAGTCTTTGGTAGAGGCCAGTGATGACCAAAGTCATGACTACTAAGTGACACAAGCTGGAGTTTCCAAGGATATGACACGACGTACCATTCTTTTTTTTTTTTTTAATATATTTTATTGATTTTTTACAGAGAGGAAGGGAGAAGGAGAGAGATAGAGAGTTAGAAACATCGATGAGAGAGAACGTCGATCAGCTGCCTCCTGCACATCCTCTACTGGGGATGTGCCCGCAACCAAGGTACATGCCCTTGACCGGAATCGAACCTGGCACCCTTCAGTTCGCAGGCCAACGCTCTATCCACTGAGCCAAACCGGTCAGGGCCCATTCCTTTTTTTATTATAACACATTTTTGTGCTGGTGTAAGTGGGTTCCAGGCAGGGGCTCTGCTTTTCCTGGTTTCAGCAGAGCTGGTGTTTGTCACTTCCTGCACAGGCAGGATCCTTCTGGTAAATTCAAGAAAGTGCCCGCATTAAGATGTGAAGAAAGAGCGCCCCTGGCCTGGAAAAATCCCAGAGATGTTAAGATATGCTGCATCACCAGTGCTCTTGGCACGAAGGCTGATATTGTTGGGGAAAACACAGCAGTGATTCTGAGATGGAACGTGGCTCAGAGGAGCCGGGTTCTGGTGGGAAGGGCATTTGATGCTCAGTGGGGGTGAGCACACACACATTCATCTCGTCACGGTCATTCCCATTCCCTCTGGTTGTAAGACTGGCCTCACCAGACTGGACTGTTTTCCACGGTGCCTTAGACAAGGTAATATATCAGGATGGGACCTGGCCGCTCCAGGCCTCACATTTGTGCCAGACGTGTAGACGCAGAACCACCCCTGGGAGGGACCCCATCCGCCCATGAAGGCCACTTGGACGTGATGGAGCTGCCGTGATTTCGTCCAGCTGCCTTTAATAGCAAACAGTTTACCGTGCGCAAAGCACTTTCACCTGCACCATTTCATCCCTTCCTCACAACCT
Organism: Myotis lucifugus; assembly: GCF_000147115.1. Classification (NCBI taxonomy): domain Eukaryota; kingdom Metazoa; phylum Chordata; class Mammalia; order Chiroptera; family Vespertilionidae; genus Myotis; species Myotis lucifugus. The sequence goes on from NW_005871082.1 coordinate 361,148, forward strand.
GGGAAGGAGGGCAGACATTGTCATCACTCCATTTCAGAAAACAGAAATAGCAACTTGAAAAGATAAAGGGACTCACTTCCTCAGGGGTCCCCCCCTGGCAAGTGACCTTCAATGCCACACCCTAGGTTCTGCCCACCTTACCCTGAAATCTACCTTTAGGGCAATCCCATTTCTACCTTTTCTTTTGCATGCTCTGGATCTAAGTAGTTTGTTATGTGCTGGTTGTTTTTCTTGGGGGCAGGGCAGGAGAATGGATTAGAGTCTTAGTTTACAGAGAAAATTCTTATGAGTAAGAATGCTGTTTGACAAAACAATGTCACGTTTGTAATTTCTCTTTAAATGGCTTTCTCACAAATTGCCCATGAGATGGAAACTCTTGTGAATTATATTCCTCATGGAAACAAAAGGTACCTTTAAGGGCGGGGGGGGGGGGGCAATCTTTACCTCATTTTCAAGTCATACAAGGAACCCTCACACTCTTGGGTCTTATGCATTTTGGGATGGAGTTCACGAAACATTCCCCACCCCCTAGTCCAGTATTAGTAACTACTTTCATCAATCGACACACTTTTATTTTTTATTGACGCAGAAGGGTTTTGTTTCATTTGTTTGTTTTGTGGGCGTGTTTGTTCGGGTGCAGAGCTCCCTGGGGAGAAAGGTAAGAGTCATGGAAGCACCTGATGAGCTGTCGGCCCCATCCTGACCTCTGACCTCTCGAGGGAAGAGTTAGGGCGAGAACAGGAGGAGGAATCATCATGTAAGCCTTTGAGCAACTAAAGGTACAAGCAGTTTTGCTTTGGGACAACAGTGGTGAGAACAGGTAACAAAGTGCAGCCAATCAGCGGGACGGTCATTAGCTCCCCATTGCTCCATCCACCCTCCAGGTTGGCAAGTCGGTGGCTTAGAGTGGCCCTGGAGCGAATGCCGTGCCCAGTGGGGCCACAGGAGTGAGCACCGTGGAGCAGTGTTCCCACTGAGGCCACACAGGCTGGTGAGACATCCTTTAGGGGGCTGTGAAGAGTTAAACCACCAACGGGGAGGGTGCGGGGCAGAAGCACAGGGGGTCTGCCCAGGGGCCTATGGGACATACCTTGGGGGCCTCTAGGAATAACTCAGAAAGAGTGGCCGTGTGGAGGGCCAGTAGAAAGGTCTACAGACCTTCAAGAGGGGCTCAGAGTTACAGAAACCTAGGTCTGGATGTCAATATGACCTTGTGGGCACCCGGGGCTGCTGAAGTCTGGTCGTGTGCTGTTGTGAAACACGACACTTTATCTCCCACATGTCATTCAGCTTCAGAAATCCTACCTTGGGTGAAGATGCCATGGAAGATGCCTATTGTGTAGACTCCTTCCCAGTGCAATTATCTGGGGGAGCCGCCCCCCCCCACACACACACACACACTGGCTGATTGCCCTGCCTCCCCTACCCTCCCAGGGAGGGCCCTTGTGGGGGAGCACCTCTCTGAAACTGTCCCCTGGCAGCTGGAGAAGCCTAGCTAGGGTTTGAGGGTAGGAGAAAATAGTTTTGTTTCTATGTTGGGCAAAACACCAAATATGATTTGCCAAGGGTTTCTGTGACTAGGTTATTAGGTAAAGAATTTTTGCTATTTCAACTGCCACGTAAAGAATTTAGATTAGAGCAGTAAGGGATTTCCCAATGTCAAAGGGAAATAGATTCTCTATTTTAGGCCCATTTCTAACGGTAAAGTGAGAGGCCTGCCTTGTCTGCCAGCCAGCCGCCCTGATCTATTTAAAAGGCTCTCTCCGTATCTTCTCCTGAACGCTCACCCTTCACCTGAATTCCCTGATCTGTCTCTGCTCCGCATCCTCCTCACAGCACTTGACAAAACTGATCTGTGAACCTGTCAGGGATGGAGACTGTGTCTTGTTCTTTCCTGTGTCCTTGACCCTCGGAAGGCCCACGGTACACAGTATATGTTGGCTGGTTCAGTCGTGAGTGGAAAGCTACTTGGAGACAGGAGAATGTGTTAGGACCCATTAGAGCAGTGGTTCTCAACCTTGGCTGCACATTAGAATCACCTGGGAATCTTTTTAAAATCCTGATTTCTGGGCCTCATCCTCCGGAAATTCTGTTTCTTTGTTACTAATGTTGTGGCCCCAATATTAGTACAAAGAAACCGAAATTTCCGGGAGCAGAGGCCCAGAAATCAGGTTTTAAAGGATTCCGGTTATTCTATTGGGCAGCCAGGTTGGAACCGCTGATTTGAGGTTCTACAAATTTTAAGAGGAGTATTTCTTTTTTTGTTTTATCTAGATCGAGATTAAATTCGTTCTGATCAGATGCCAAAACCAAATCGTCACAGCTCTGCTATAGGCGCGTGGCGGACTTGTATGATCTTCCGGCGATATATCGCAATATACTCAGCGCAGGATAGCAAAACAAAGAGAAAAGTGCGACAGTAGCTGCGCGCATAAGAATACAAACGCAATAGATGAAGCTGAGCCGACAGTAGCACTGCGACGAAGCGAGGATCAGCGCACTCGTACTTGATAGCGAGTAGCATGGACAGTAAGTATAA
>NW_005871082.1:363786-374513 GCF_000147115.1 Myotis lucifugus
GGGGGTCCTCAAACTTTTTAAACAGGGGGCCAGTTCACTGTCCCTCAGACCGGTGGAGGGCCGGACTATAGTTTAAAAAAAAACTATGAACAAATTCTTATGCACACTGCACATATCTTATTTTGAAGTAAAAAAACAAAACGGGAACAAATACAATATTTGTATTTGCATGTGGCCCGCGGCCCGTAGTTTGAGGACCCCTGCATTAGAGCAACACATGCTAGCCCTCTTTGAGCTCATCTGTGGAATGGGCCACGTGGAGCTATGGAGAGGCTGTTATGAGGGTGAAATGAGGAAGCACAGGGCGAACACCTCACAGTGCCTGGTCTCATGCAGCCTCCTTCTCCCCTGGCCCCCTTCTGCCTGGCATTGGGTCTGGAAGCACAGGGTGGGTGCCCTACGTGAAGACGAGAGGGCTGAGTGATTGCTCGAGAATGGCGAAGGATCTGAGCCAACTGCATGGTGGTGAAAATGAGCCGAGGCAGGTCCCGCACTGGGACCTGGAGGGAAAGTGCGCTGACAAAAGGGGGTGGCAAGAATCCTGGCACCGGGGTACAGCTACCCACAGGAGCTTCCTCTTTTCTTTGTGGATCCTCATGTAGTCCTGAGGAGGGGCATCAGATGGGTGTGGGCTGCACTGTGCCCCAGTGCTGTGAGGACCAGTTACTCCACACTGTGCCCGGGCACCTTCCTGAGGAAGAAAAGATGCCAAGCCAATCCACCAGACACAGCAACTCCAGGGCAAGGGGCTAGTCACACCCCAGGCTCTGGCTAGCAACCGGCTCCCCAGTGGGGAAGAAACTTAGCTCAAGTGATCAAAAGACTCCCTAATTCAAGATCTGGAACATCCCAAAGCGCCTCACCCAGTGGAGAGAGACGGATGGCACCGCTGCAAAGCAGACAAAGAAAGGAAGGGACTCTACACCGGAACATGCAAGATGGAGGCGGGCAGGCTGTGAACACCGCGCAGCGATTATGCAGCAAGGCTGCAGCGCCACCCTCGCCGCCCTCCACCGGCAGCACCCACAGGGTCACACTCCAGCAAGAGCCGTTTAACAGCTGCTAATTACTGCGATTCCAATAAGAGCCACGTCTTAGAAGTGATTTTGAACTGATTGCAGCTCTTTGAACTGATTGCTGCTGTAAGCTGTAAAGGAAGGAATCTGAAGAAAAGTGAAAAATCCTTTGATCAAACACAAAGGAAATCTTCCAAAGAAAAATACCTTGATTGTACACACGCATTATCGCTGTCTGCTTCACGTGTGTAAACAAATGATTTATACCCGCCTGTTAAACTTATAGGTTCCTTGAGACAGGGACCATATTTGTTTATCCTTATACCTCCTTACAGTATCCACATCGAAGATGCTTACAGAATTTAATTTAATTGAAGCAATTGCTGTATTAATAATTTGATCATGTAACTGTTACTTTTTTTATGAGAATAGGCTACTATAAAACGAATGCTAGGATAAAGCAATACAAAAGGACATTTTTTAGCTAATTTTTTCTTTGCTTTTTTTGTTTTTTTTGTCTAAAAAGACCATTTTAATAGCCTCACGTCTAGGAAAACATGCCTATTTTTCCAGAAGCCCCAAAGAAAGATGCAAATACAGTCATTCTTGAAGGCAAGCCAAGCACTCTACATTCCACAACAGAGACCATGTTGATGGCGCTGTGTGAGTTGCTAGGCAACCACTTGGTAATTCCCCGTGTAATAGAAATGAACCTGTCATCTGCTTCCCTGGCTGTGTGTGACATGCAGAGACGACAGGTGAAGGACAGCCAAGAACGCCTGCACCTGGATGACACGATCTCTCCTGAAGTGTGCTGACACCGGAGAAAATCCCCACGCCCTGTCAGAAAGCGCTGGAGGGAAATTGTCATTAAACTATTAGCACAGGAATATTCTTGGATTTACCCTGTGGGTAAATGCTGTGGGTGATCCTGTTATCCCTGTCCCCAAAGCAGGAGACCAAAAGCACTGTAGTTTTGCGTGTGGATGGCTGTCAATAAGAGCTCCAGATCAGCGTGTCTCATGACTCCAGCTGCGGTGAGATTTTACCAGATAAAAGCAGCCTTTCAAGTCTTAAAGGGGACCCTCAATATCTCAAAGTTCTGGATGACTAAACCACACTTTTTTATACCTGAAGAAAATGCTCCTTGTAATTTGTTTGTTTGGAGGTGGTTCCCCAGGCATTTGAGGCAAATGAGCTGCCTTGTAAAGACTCCACTCCACTTTAGGTATTGGCACCGTTGTCTTTGAAACAGGCTGAAAACACGACAAGGCACCAGAGAATGAATACAGGCCGTCTCTAAGCTTCTCTGACATTAAGCAAGAAAAAGAGAAAAATTTAAATGTCATTTCAAATTTGGGAGGCTAAGAGGATTCATCTTTTTCACATGAATTTCCAAAAGGACCATCTCCCCAGAATTTTTTTTTAAAATATATTTTATTGATTTTTTACAGAGAGGAAGGGAGAGAGACAGAGAGTTAGAAACATCGATGAGAGAGAAACATCGATCAGCTGCCTCCTGCACATCCCCCACTGGGGATGTGCCCGCAACCCAGGCACATGCCCTTGACCGGAATCGAACCCGGGACCCTTCAGTCCGCAGGCCGACGCTCCATCCACTGAGCCAAACCGGTTTCGGCCCCAGAATTTTTTTTAAATAAAGGATATTTGCCCCCACCCCCCTACTCCCATGAACATCATCTTTGGAAGTTGCTTGCTTTTCAGTCCCCTGTTTGAGATTTAACTTTGAGATCTTGGACTCTGGGATCAGGCAGTCAGTTATAGAGAAAGCAGATTCTGAATCAAGATAAAATCAACCAGGTAGTTTTTTATCTGGGATATGTTGTTTTTTAAATACATTTTTAAAATTGATTTTAGAGAGAGAGGAAGGGAGTGGGAAAGAGAGAAACATGGATTAGCTTGCCTCCTGCATGCCCCTCCTAGGGATGGAGCCTGCTACCCTGGCAAGTGCCCTGACTGGGAATCGAACTGGCGACCTCTTGGTGCATGGGATAATGCTAAACCAACTGAGCCACACTGGCCAGAGCTAAACCAAGGAGTTTTGATGAACAACTGGGCAAGGCTTCAACCCCAACATCTGGTGCCCATTTATCCAACCTGTTGTGATGCTGATTTAAAGACGCTGGCCAGCCCCGTGGAGTGAAGCCTGTCAAAAGCGTCTGCTCTGCCTACCCCGAGCTGGGTGTGAAGATCCTGTGTGTGTGTGTGTGTATGTGTGTGTATGTGTATGTGTGTGTATGTGTGTGTGTGTGTGCACAAAGGAAAGCCACGGTTTTATTTATAAAGTTCTTCATGGAATCCCAAAGAGTCAGCCAGGAGTTGAACCAAATGTTAGGTCTTGAGAAAATGCTCTGAAAGTAATGACCCTCCAATGACAGAGGGTGGGTTTTGAAAGTAATGACCCTCCAATGACAGAGGGTGGGTTTTAGAGTTTGCATGTCAAGCAATTAGTTACAGGAATTCCGGGTAATCAAACCTGTGCTGATATATTAACATCCTGACTGTAACCTGAAAGTTATCCATTCCTGTTCCTGCTCTTCCAGGTATCCCCCAAGAATACGAGCCAAGAACCAACCTGGCCAGTGGGGGTCTAGTCACCTGACTGCTAAGGGGAAAAAAAGGCCATGCATCTTGCTATCCCCTACCTCTGCCTCTGCCAGGCTGGACTGCTTGCCTCTTCTCCCACTGACTCACGGTTCTGGGACACTGGAGCATACACACACTCACCGTGCCATCAAATCCTCTTTAAACACTGTAATGTGGTTAGCACTATAATACTTGATGCAGGCTAGAAGATAATTATTTTATAGATGGCCAAACAAAGGTTCAGAAAAAATAAAATAGAAGCTATCAGATGCTGGTCCAAGAACTGATGCCAACCCTGCAGTGAGGTTTCCACTGGTCCTCAGCAAAATTGAAAAAAAAATGCAATGAATTTTTCATAAAGCAGAAATTATTCCATTTTTAAATTGAGGTTATGGTCTGCCTTCCCTCCTGGGTATATATGGGGGAACATGTTGCAATGCTCCTTCTTTTACAACATGATATTGATAAAGAGTTGGGATTTAAAACTAGATCTTTTGGATACATTCACTACTATTACACTATTTTAATTACTTTTATTTATTTTTATTTTTATTTTTTTAATATATTTTATTGACTTTTTACAGAGAGGAAGGGAGAGGGATAGAGAGTTTAGAAACACCGATGAGAGAGAAACATCGATCAGCTGCTTCCTGCACAGCCCCTACTGGGGATGTGCCCACAACCAAGGTACATGCCCTTGACTGGAATCGAACCTGGGACCCTTCAGTCCGCAGGCCGACGCTCTATCCACTGAGCCAAACCGGTCAGGGCTAATTACTTTTAAATAATTTTAAAATAACTTGTTTTAAACTCAACCTTAAATATTAAAACAATATTTAAAAATATTTTAAACTATATACTATAGTGTATACCTTAAAATGTCTTTGAATAAAGCTCAGCACAAGGTTAACTCTTCATGACATCCTCTGCAGGACTGAAAATCCACATCCTGGCAGGGACAGGGCAGCTAACAGCTGAGTGAAGTAGGCTGGGTGGAGGTGCAGTTTCTGTCCTGCTCTGTGGCACTCCATGACAGGAGAAGGGAAAAGAAATCCCTACGCGTGGCACTGGAGGGAGCAGGTCTCCCCCTGCCGGCAGTGGTGGTGGTAGAATGAGTCTTGAACCACAACTGGTACTGAGCCCTGAAACTGGAAAGGCCTCTAGGGCAAGAAGAAATGGTGCTTCGAAACCCACGCTCCATCATAGGAACCTCAGCCCGAGCAAGAGTGTGACAGCAAAGATGAAAGAACGTGTGGCACCAGGAAACTATCAACAAAGAAGCTGATTTCAAATCCTGCTGAATTAACAAAGGAAGATTTCTTTTTTACATTGGTTTGGCTATCTATTTTCATGAATTACTTACTCTGCATGTGTAATCATACAGAACCATACAATGGCTCAATAAAAGTCATGATCATGCCTATCAGTAAATTGGTCTGATGCAACTGGTTCCATTACCAAACTTGTCTTTGAAATTCAAGTTATTGATATAGTACTGCTGTGTGCTCATGAATTAGGTAAAATCAGGGGAGTCTGACTTAGTTGCACCTTTCAAGGACTAAACTAATCCTCGTGCCTTTGCTTAATTTATTCTCTTTTGCCTGATATGAATTATGACCTCACCCACTTCCGTTACTGTAAATCCAACTTTTATCTGTCCTTCTTAAAGCTTTACCTCCTGGTCTCTTCATCTTCCAACAACAAAAAACAAGCTGAAGGCTATTTTTTACTCCCTTGATTTTATTAGATTTTCAGACTCCTCTGGCATTTATCACATTCTCTCTCATAGTGTTTATTATAGCATGTCTTTATTTCCTATATCAGACTCTAAGCTATTTGCCATTACTCTAGGTATTTGCCATTTTAATTATGATGGGTCCTGGTGTGGGCCTCTTTGAGTTCATCTTGTTTGGGACTCAGCACTTCCTGGACTTGTGTGTCTTTTTCCTTCACTAGGTTAGGGAAGTTTTCAGTCATTAGTTCTTCAAATAGGTTTTTGATCCCTTGCTCTCTTTCTCCTCCTTATGGTACCCTGTGATGCAGATATGCTACACCTCACGTCGTCCCAAAGGTCCCTTAAGCTATCCTCATTTTTTGACATTCTTTTTCTCACCTTCTCCAGGTGGCTCAGTTGGTTGGAGCATCACCCTGTACACCAAAAGATTGTAGGTTCGATTCCCGGTCAGGGTACATACCTAGATTGCAAGTTCAATACCTGGATGGGGCACGTACGGGAGGCAATGGATTTATTTCTCTCCCCCTGCTTCCTCTCTCTAAAATCAATAAAACATATCCTCAGATAAGAATTAAACAATATTTTTCTTTTTGATGTTCTGATTGTTTTCTGCTACCTTGTCTTCCAAATCACTGATTCTATCCTCTGCTTCATTCAATCTACTGTTTTATTTCTTCTGGCGAATTCTTCACTTCAAATATTATATTCTTCATTTCTGACTGATCCATTTCTATGTCCTATTTTTATGCTGTTGTAGTTCTAAGTTCCTTGAATATCCTTATGACCATTTTTTTAACTCTGTATCTAATAAGTTGCTTGTCTCCTTTTCATTTAGCTCTTTCTCCAGAGATTTTTTTCTCTTCTTTCATTTGGAACATGTTTCTTTGTCTCACTATTTTGGCTGCCTCTTTATGTTTGTTTCTATGTATTAGGTAGATCTGCTATGCCTCCCAGTCTTGGTAGGGTGGCCTTATGTAGTAGGTGTCCTATATGACCCAATGGCGTAGTTTCCTGATCACCTGGGCTGAGTGCTCCACCAATGTCCCTCATGTGGGTTATGTGGGCCCTCTTGTTGTAATTGAGTCTTGATTGCTCTTGACTCATTTGTGTGTGGGGTCAACCCTCAGGCTGGCTGGCTGTGAAGATAAGCCCTGCCCACAGGGTACGAGCTACTGTGCAGGTGGTGCTGACCACATGAAGTAGAATTTGCCTCAGCAGGGTCTGGGGCCGGCCGAGATCTCCCTTCGGATATGCCACTTGTGAAGCTAATTGCATCCTGGTCTGAAGCTGGCCACTGGGTGTGTTGGTTCTTGGGCCCCTTGGGAGGGACTCTGGTGCAGCCCAAGGTCAGATCCTGCCTGTGACTGGCTCTCGGCAGCCTGTTTGGAGCTACAAAGTGATTCAGTTTGTGGCTGCCTCTGCTGGGCCTGGGTGTGTGTGGGAAGGACCAGGCTGTGCACCAAGGCTGGCTTTTACCTGCACCGGGCCCAGAAGCAGGTCAGCTGAAGTTCCAAGGCACCCCAAGATCTGCCTCTGCCTGCTGGCTGCTGGTTAGGCTCAGTCACTGGTGGTACTCAAGTTGCATGAGGTAGGTTCCCAGTGAGTCACCAGGTCGGGGCAAGTTTGATACAGCTTCTACCGATTGACACAGGTTCAAACTTGGTGCCAGAGCTGGGTCTGAGGCCACTCAGCAAATGTCCCAGGGTATGCCAAGTCTAGCTGCCACCCTCAGGGTGCTTGCACACCTTTGTGGTATGGTGGGGTGAGGCCAGCAGTTTATCAGGCCCAAACAGACCACGAGTTGTGAAAGGAGGGCTCTGCACCAGTCAGGGATGCGAGGGAAAGATGGCCCTGTTCTAGAGCCGCACAACTCAGTCTGCCCCAGATTCTGCCAGGAGCCTGATCTCAGGTTAGGTGGAAGGTGGAGGCTAGTGCATCTCTTGTGAGGGGGAGGTGCCAGTCAGCTTCACGGGAAAGTGGGAGGAATGGCCTGTCCCAAAGCCACACAACCCAGTCACGGATACCCTCTGAGTCTGCCTAGACCTCTACACCCTAACCCAGGCAGCTGACTCATCAGCAGAGCTCCACAGGGTGAGGCAAAAGGGAGTCCAGAGGGTGGGGCTATTGCATTCCCCCAGGCTGATGCTGTATGGAGGGGAGTGCCCCACCAAGAAAGATGGAGTAGGCGGGGTGGGAGAGTGACTCAGCACAGGGATCCTGACAGCTGTCCCTTCAGCTCTCTCCTCATGCAATTCTAGTCTATTCCACCCTCTGCCAGAGCCCAGGGTGAATGGCTACAAAGATTTTGTTTGTTGGCCCTTTAATAGGGTGCCTATGTGTCTAGCAGACTCCTCTCTCTCCCTGGCAGACAGAATCCCTGCTGATTTTCACAGCCAGATGTTACGTGGGCGTCTCTTCCTGGCTCTGGTGCTCTGGACAGGGGAGCCTGGCTTGGGGTTGAAGTCCCACTCTTCTTAGGGGGAACCTTTGTAGCTGAGATATCCCTCCAGAATCTTAGTTTCCATGCGTGGGAGCAGGGCCAGCCTTTTTCATGTCTCTCCCCTTCCTACTAGTCTTGATATGGCTTCTGTAAATCCTTGATTATAAGACTTCTCTTCAGCTAGTCTTCAGTTGGTTATTCAGGTTGGTTGCTCTACATCTTAGTTGTAATTCCAGGTCTCCTGGGTGGAGGTAAGTGTAGCTTCCACCTACACCACCATCATCTTGAAAGTCCTCAAACTCTAAGGTATTTGAAGTCGAAGACATTTATCCTGTCTCCAAAAAGAGGCAATGTGGCTTAACAGTTAAGATGCCAGGCTTAGCAGTTGTGATTTCTTGGGTATCAACTTCAGTGCCCTCATCTGAAAATGATAATAGCACCGACCTCATACATTTGTTGAGGCATCATCAGAGAATGCATGTAAAGTTGCCTGGCTCTTAATTATTTGATAATTGCTAACTATCATTTGTACTCCCTACAAGCCTTACTATATATACACGTGGGCTTTCAATGATTGTTGGTAGAGTTTATGCTAATACATCCATGCCTAGTAATACATGGGCGTTGTGTCTGGAGGACTAACGTGATTGTGACCCAGCAGCCCTAAGAAAGGCTTGGACTACCTACCTAGGGCCAGTCCCCCTGCTTTATCACCCAGATCATGCCGTCCAATCCAACCTTCTGCGATGCTGGCCATGAACTAGCATCCGAGCTGTCCAATAACGTAGCCATTACCTACATGTGGTTATTGAGGGCTTGAAATATGACTAGTATATCTAAGCAGCTTATTTCCCTCCCCCCCTTTTTAATTAGTTCAATACCCTCCGATGATTAGCATAACCCTATTCGACAGGGCAGCTCTAGAACTTGCCTCCTGTCAGTCTCTTTAAATCGTGTCCCCTCCTTTTCACCAGCAAAGGAATATTTTCTAAATGAATAAGCAACGCTGATTCAAAGCATCACTTCAACTGGTCCCAACCCCTTTTATTCTTTTTTAAAGATATTTTTTTATTCATTTCCTACTAGTCTTGATATGGCAAATCCTTACAGAGAGGAAGGGAGAGGGTTAGAGAGAGAGAAACATCAATGATGGGAGAAAATCACTGATCGGCTGCCTCCTGTACGCCCCCTACTGGGGATGAGTCTGCAACGCAGGCGTGTGCCCCTAGCGGGACCCTTCAGTGTGCGGACCGATGCTCTACCCACTGCGCGAACCGGCGAGGGCCACCCCTTTTAGTCTTTGGCGAGTGCAGTGTCGGCATTCTGTCGCTTCACTGAGAGCTGGACGGAGGACAGTGTCCCGAGACAAAGTAACTTACACACCAAGTGACATGGAATCACCCAACAGGAAGGCGAACTGCGTCCCCGCCTGGTCTGCGGGGAGGAAGGGAAGGGTAACCGACCGCCCGGACAGGCGTGGCAAACACGTGAGCGGCGCAGGGCGGTCGGGCACGCCTCCGCCGGCCAAGGGGGCGGGAGGCTGGCCGCATGTCTTCCCACGCGGGGCGCCGCCACCCGGGGCGCGCGTGCCAGTCAGCATGGCCTGTTCTGGCCCCCAACCCTGGCGGTGTCCCGGCGTACAAAACGAGAGCCAACCTCCACCCGCTCCCGCAGGAGAATCGTGCCTCCTGCCGTGTCTGCCAGAAACTTCTCCCAACCTTGCCCCGATACCGCACCCCAGCCGCTGGGGGCTCAAGGTCCCCCCTACAAAATGGCGACGGGGCCCGGGAAGAAGCCATAGAGACGCCCGCCCTCCGCGGAGAGAGCGCCGGCCTCTTTGGGACGTCCGCGCCCCGTGAGAGGCTGGAGGGGCTCGCGTTCCGGCGGAGGCGGGGACAGGGTGCACCGCGAAGGGCCCCTCTAGGAGGACAGCAGGCAGTCTCTACGGTGCCGGGTCCTCCGATCCGGTCACGTGGCTGGCGGAAGCCGCCGCAGAGGCGGGGGGAGGAGAAAGGGGCGGGAGGCCGAGGGGATTGCTCCAGACCCGGCGACGACCGGGTTGTCATGGAGCCGCGGGCCAGTGCCGGCGCATGCGCCACCTGACCCGCAGGCTGTGCTTGGAGTGGCGACCCCGACCCCGGCCCGAGGTGAGGAAGCGAGGACGGGGCGCGCGGGGAGAGGGTTTGGGCGGGGAGCGTGGGAGAGGAGGTGAGAGTAGGGGCAAGAAGAAGGGTCGCGAGGTAGGCAAGAGGGAGAATCAGGACTTTAGGGGGTCAGACAGAGGCCCAAATGGTGGGAGCAGAGGGTGTGCGTCCCTCCCCCAGTTCGTTGGTGGGTTTAGTTTTGAGGGGCGGGCCTTGGTGGGAGAGGGAGTCAAGGGCGAGGAGGGGGCGGAGTACCGAGAGGGGGCTGGTGTGGGGTGCCAGTGGGGTGAGACCCTTAGGGCGGGGGGGGCCCGGGTCTAGCCCTCGAGGTGAAAGCTGTGGGCTTCGGGCCGGGGCGAGCTGGAGGCCTCCGGCCAGGCTGTGAACTGAGGGGCAGGGAACGGGCAGGTGAGTGGGTGCGGGAGCTGGTAACCTGGTGAGGGCCTGGGACTCCGGTCTGGGGCTGGAGGTGGCTCCCCGTTCTGGGTCCGGGCACAGGTGCGCCGTCTTTTCTACAAACGTGTTCTGAGTCTTTTGGATGGTGATTTCTCCTGGGAAGGGAATGGACAGGCCTGGTTCCAGGAGTTGACGAGAAGGAAAACATAGGACCCAATGGGTTAGTAGGTTATGTGTTATGGTTATTGGGTTCGTGGGGTTGATATTGGGTATAAATTTATATAGATTAAATTATAAAATTCACCTCAGCGGGAAATTGTGTTTTGTTTTACGACACCTAAGTCTAATTTTCGTTCACCACCATTTATTCCCCCTTAGCTATCTTCTTT
>NW_005871082.1:374613-424297 GCF_000147115.1 Myotis lucifugus
GTTCTCTCCTGGAGGGGCCATCCATCAGGCCTGGCACCAGGGTTTGGGGAGATTTGAAAGAGGTTCCAGGAAATGATTCGTGGCGAAAGGGGGGGGGGGGGGGCGGGGGGGTTCTGATCCAGGCCGAAATCAGGCTCCCTGTTATTGCCCAAGTCCTGGCAGGTTGCATGGCCTGGGCGTTTGCCCTGGGAGGCTGGTGGTATGCCAGCCACAGCACAATCCTAGGGTCTGCCCAGTGCTGCCCTGCTGAGCTGGCAGCTCGGGGGCCTGGAGGGCGCTCCTGCTGCCTGGCACAGACGCGCGTGGGCTGGTGCGAATGGGAGTGGGTACTGTTGCTGCGAACCCTGCTGGAAGGGAGGGGGGGGGGCTTGAGGTAAGTTCTCTAATCATCTGCTCTTTGGAAGAGGAGGATGGAGTGAGCCACACCAGGTGCCAAACAGGACGTTGTATGGGAGTGGGGTTTAGGATCTTTGACATGAATCTTTGCAGCCAAGTTGAAGAATAAAAATGGATGTGAAGGGAAAGATGAATGTGAAGAGATCTAGGCATAACCGGGAGGTGAAGGGGTTGTTCCCTGTTAAAATACACAGACATTTCCCCAGAATGGTATCTCCCAACATGCAGACCAAGAGAAAACGACTTCTGTAATGTATTCATAATTCAAACTGGGATTACTCATGGTTTTCTGGGCTGTAAGGTCTTAGTTTTTTCTGGCCTTGTTACTTTATTGTATTTAAGTCTCTGCTTGGGCTTTCTCTTCACAACTCTGTCCATGCATGGCTGTTAGACATGCGACACATTTTAAAGGAAACTTGAGCTCTCGGGAAAGTTGCCAAGTATCTATAAAAGGAGAGATCTGAGAGCAGCATTTCAGATTCTTTCCTTGTAAACCTTGGGTGTCCTTTTTTTTTTTTTTTTTTTTTTTTTAAATATATTTTATTGATTTCTTACAGAGAGGAAGGGAGAGAGATAGAGAGTTAGAAACATCGATGAGAGAGAAACATCGATCAGCTGCCTCCTGCACATCTCCTACTGGGGATGTGCCCGCAACCCAGGTACATGCCCTTGACCGGAATCGAACCTGGGACCCTTCAGTCCGCAGGCCGACGCTCTATCCACTGAGCCAAACCGGTTTCGGCATGTCCTTTTTTTTTTATTCATAAGCCTACATCACCATAGAGATTGTTTTTGGATTAGACCAACCTTTAATTCGGTTGATGGATTTATCCCTGAGTTTTCATCTTAGATTAAGGGGTAGATGAGAGATCTTCCTGCAGGAGACCAGAGCTGGAAGTTAGGTCTTGAGGTAACCATGGCGTTTGGAAATGCCGACTCTTGACCTTCAAGCTGTTCAGGTATTTCAGTGACAGCTAAGCTGCTAGGGCTGTCAGCGAGGCTCAGCAGGAGAGGGGATTTGCAGGCATTTATTATTCTGTTGAGTATCTCACACATATTGTTGGGAGCTGAGGTTGCAAAGATTAAAAAAAAAACTGTTGAGGTTGAAGAGACAAATAATTAGAGTCTAATGTTAGAAGTGCAAAAATAGAAGCAAGAGCCAAGTGCTGTGGAGCACTTGCTAGAATTTTATCTTATACCTGTTTATATAAGCCTCTGTGTTTATGTTCACTTTCCATGATAAGTTTTAGTACGTACTGTTCTCTCTGGGAACCTTTGGACACCGTGTTACCTGTTACTTATTAAGAGGCCCAGTCAGGGTCGATTCTGACAGCTTGGGAAGCTTAAGTGGGAGTCCTTTTAGTGCAGAGTCAGGCTCATGAGGATCTGAGATGTTTGTAGGTGATGGTAGTAGTTTCCAGTCTGTGCCAGGAAGCAGAGATGGCACAGTGGGTAAGAGCATGGTAACCCATTTTCTTTTTCTTTTTTCTTCCTTTTTTATAGCAAAGGTGGAAATTTATTAAAGAACAAGTACAAATTCCCACGTGGGGAAGGGGAAAGAATCCCACAACACAGACTCCCACGTGGGGAGGGGAGTCCCCATAACCCATTTTTAACCCCTAGTCAGCTTATGAGTAAAATAATGCCGAGGTGACACGTGAACTCATTTTTTTGGTTGATTTTTCTTTGTTAAATGGCATTTAAATATATAAAATAAATATCAAAAATATAAATCTTTGTTTTACTATGGTTGCAAATATCAAAAACTTTCTATATGTGACACGGCACCAGAGTTAAGTTAGGGTTTTCAAAATGCTGACACGCCGAGCCATCACTGTTCTAGAGGCTGGAAGTCTGAGATGAGGGTGCTTGGGTGGTGGAAGGGGCTAAGGAGCTGTCTGGAGCCTCTTTTATGAGGCACTAATCCTACTTGTGAGGGCTCCACCTTCCAAAGGGCCCGCCTCCTAATACCATAATTTTTGGGCGTTAGGATTTCAACATATGGATTTGAGGGGAACACACACATTGAGACCAGCACTCGGGCAGTTTTATTATTGTCATTTTCCTTGTTGGCCTCCTGTTGTCTTGAGCCCTGTGATAGCCCTTGTGTTCTTATCTTGCTGCCATTCTTCTTTGCCTCAAATGGCCTTGTTAGAATATCTGGAATGCTTTCAGCCTCTGTCAGCCCTTTGAAGGGCTCATTCATCTAATTCTTTGCACTGTTAGCTTAGTTATGGATCTGCAATGGACTGGCTATCACTGGGCAAACCTGTGCTTCTTCCTGGGCTCCCAACATGTACATGTGACAGCCTACAAGCATCTCTACTTGGAAGACCCACAGTTGCTTCTCTCTCACGGCCTAAACTGAACCGCCTCGCCACCACCATATGTCTTCTGGGCTCCACCGTCTGTCCCCCAACATGCAGTCACCAAGCCCCATCAAGTCAGCCTTCTAAATAAATGTCTCCAATCTGTTCACTTCTCTCTTGTCACTGCCACCACCTTCAGTCACCGGGACTACATAGTAGTATCTAGATCAGTGGTTCTCAACCTTCCTAATGCCGCGACCCTTTAATACAGTTCCTCATGTTGTGGTGACCCCCAACCATAAAATTATTTTCGTTGCTACTTCATAACTGTAATTTTGCTACTGTTATGAATCGTAATGTAAATATCTGATATGCAAGATGTATTTTCATGGTTACAAATTGAACATAATTAAAGCATAGTGATTAATCACAAAAACAATATGTCATTATATATTCAATATGTGTTTTCTGATGGTCTTAGGCGACCCCTGTGAAAGGGTAATTTGACCCCCTAAGGGGTCGCGACCCACAGGTTGAGAACCGCTAATCTAGATGGTGTCAATGCCGATCGGCCTCTCCCTAAAGTTAGTCTCCAGCATCCAAATGCTTTTAAAATGCAGATCTGATCTTGTCACTTTTCTGGTTAAAATCCTTCTGTGACTTCTCTTTGCTCTTAATACCCAAAGTCTTCACAACATCGCTTACAAGGCACTGCCTGTCTGGCCCACACCGACCCTTCTCGTGTCACGTGGCCTTCTACCCCCTGCACTGTGCCCTGGCCTCCTGGGCCCTCCAGCTCTTTGAATGTGTCAGGCTCCTTTCTCCTTAGGGCTTTCAGACTTCCACACCCACTGGCCCTCTTCCCCAGCAAACTTCCCAACTTCTGCTCCTTCCCACTAACTCTGTCTTCCTCCAGATCCCAGCTACATGTCACTTCCTCAGGAAAGCCTTCCCCTCTCTGTCCCCCCAGACTCTTAGCCCCTCCCCTTCATAGCTGTTATCAAAATAGTAATTAATTGTGTGCTTACTTGATTAATGTCTGTCTCCCTCTAGAATGTAAGCTCCAGGAAGGTAGACCATGTCTGTTTCGTTCACCCTGTATCCCCAGTCCTGGTTCATGGTGGGCACTTGATAAAGCTTTTTAAAGGACTGAATGTAACTTATCTGAACCTCAGCTTCCTCCTCTATAAAATGGGATAGCCAGAGAGGAGGACGTGAGAGTCGAGTGAGATAAAATTAACAGCAATAATGTTGTGGGCTTTTATAGAAGCAAAGCACTATTCTATATGATCGCATTTGTGCATAAAAGTGCTTTTTAAGCCAAAAAGTAGCATGCATATAAAAGGAGTTGTTTTTACTCTGTTCAGTGAAAGGTTAACTTGAGAAGCACACTATGGGAGGTGGCAGCAAGTCGGGAGTGGCAGATGTAACCTGGGAAAGCAAGCCCTGTCCCAGATGGGCATCCCCCCTGCTCTCCTCCCTCGGGGAGCAGGGAGAGTTACCCGGTCCAGAAACCTAATCAAATGTGCCTTTGTTAGCCGTTTCAAAGCCGCCACTGAATGTGGTGTGTGTGCCTTGAATTTGTAATAGATGTAGAGGGCAGGGAGAGGACAGTGGACCTCCTTTTGGGTGGAAACGCTTCTACTGCTCAGTAAACTGGAAGCCTTTTCAGTTGAGACCTCTGAGAAAATGCAGAGGAAGTGGGTGCGGCCAGTGTTCTTTGCCCTTTCTTCACTCACCATTTCACTCACCTGTTTCAGCTCTCTAGGCAGTGACTTCTTATGTAATTGTTGTTTTTCACAGGGCAACCCAGATGAAAGAGTCCTAGTGAACTCACTTCCAGCCCAGAAAACATGGAGAGGAAAAACCCGTCCAGAGAGAGCCCCAGAAGACTCTCGGCCAAACTAGGCAAAGGCACAGAGATGAAAAAAGTGGCTCGTCAGCTCGGCATGGCAGCGGCCGAGTCAGACAAGGACTCCGGATTTTCAGGTTAAAATACCTCGTTCTTCTACATTGTAATGAATGATTTGCCTGAAAGAGGTCCTCCCTCAAACTCCTTTGTGTGATAGGGATGGGAAACTTTCACATACAGAATAAATATCTGATCTCTTAAAATGACAATTCTGGTGCCACATGGCAGGGTACCGATCAGAGTCACCACGGGGTTAGTTCTGAAGGAGTGATTTGACATCTTTTTTAAAAAATATATATTTATATTTATTTCAGAGAGGAAGGGAGAGGGAGAGAGAGATAGAAACATCAATGATGAGAGAGAATCATTGATCGGCTGCCTACTGCACGCCCCACACTGAGGATCGAGCCTGCAACCCAGGCATGTGCCCTGACTGGGAATCAGACCAGGACCTCTTGACTCATAGGTCGATGCTCAACCATTAAGCCACGCTGTCCAGGGGATTTGACATCTTTTTTCAACTCAATTTTAAATCTTACAACTGTTGCAAGTAGTTACTGGAAAAAATATTTAAGGGCTCATAATTCTGTTGTTTTCGCTCCTTTTTCATAGGAATAGTTAGATTGCAGGAAAAATACTGCATGTTGTTACCATGTAACAAATTAAAACAAAAAGAGTATACAATTTGTTAAAGTAACTTTTTTGCTAAGAAAGTAATTTTGCTTTGTTTACAAATGTTTCTCCTCTACAACCCATCCTCCCAATATCCATGTATTTCGCATTTGGACTTGAGTATCTATTAGAGACAAGAAAGGAGACCAGTTTTCCTTACTAGTTTGTCCAAACCTTACCTGAAAGGGCTAGCTGCATACCCGGTGAACCTTTCAATTTTGTGCTGAGGCACCTTTATTTCCAGGTCTGAGAGTAGTGGCTTGACATACCATAGCTCTAGTGTCAACATTTTGGCCCAGGGATGCAGAAAGGTGATGCTAGGGGATTCTGGCTGGGTTAGCACCCTGGGATGGAGCCCTCTCCTAGATGAAGACTTAATGTTATCCTCACAGAGACTAATCAGTCCATGCTCCTGATTTATTAACTTACACTGAGAAATATAGCTGTTAGGAATGCTAGATCTGCCTCATCCTTAGATTGGTATATTATATTTCCTCCCCGTAGGAAGGCTGTGTGAGAAGCCAAATTATAAATAGACTGTTGCTCAGAGAAGAACAGAGCACCTACTGACGGAGGGATTAGAATAAGGACAGTCGGGAAGCGAAGGCCAACGTGTAGCCCTTTGGTTTTTCTTCTCTGTCGCTTAGCACTGTTTCCTAAACTTGCCTCATCATAAGGCTCATCTGAGGCATTTGTTAAAAACACTGCTCGCCAGACCCCGCTCCTGGACGCTGTGATGTTGAGGGCCTTGGGGGAGGGCCTGGAATGTGGGGGTTATTTTTTGTGTCTGGTGAGTTGTGTAATCAGACAGGTTTGGGAAACACTGCAGGCTTACTGTCTCTGTCTTTTTTTAAGGTCATGTTTGTTTTCATCTGTTTTTCATATCACAAAGGTGATACATGCTCATTGTAGAAGCTTAGAAATGTAGAAACTTGGAAAGAAAAATATAAGCATTATCTATCATCCCACCACCTATTTTTTCTCAATACTGTTGACATTTTGGTACCTCTCTTTCCCACAACTTCAGGCAGTTGTTATGTAGTATGTCCCAAAGTCTGGATGGTGTTTCTGATAGTTTCCTTATTCTGTAGAAGTGCTTTAAGAAGTGTTGTGCTGGTCAGACACAGGCAGTGTTAAAACCAATCAAACTGGTTGTGCTCCAGAAAGTGACCCCAGTGAATGCCTCCAGCCACATCTGGGCCAGGTGCCAGTGATTTCGTCACTGCCTGAGTTATTATTTCAGTCACTTGGTGAATGATGTAATCTGTGATTTTTAAAAAATACGTTTTTATTGATTTCAGAGAGGAAGGGAGAGGGAGAGAGAGAGAAACATCAATGATAAGACAGAAGCATCAATTGGCTGCCTCCTGCATGCCCCCTACTGGGGATGGAGCCCGAAACATGGGCAGGTGCCCTTGATTGGAACTGAACCCAGGACCCTTCAGTCCGCAGGCCGGCTCTCTATCCACTGAGCCAAACCGGCTGGAGCTAATCTGCGATTTTTAATTAGCTGCAGTCCATAGTCAGAGTTTGCCCATTGTCCCAGTAGTGTCCTTTTTAACTGTGAGTCTTTTGGTCCGTTTGTTTTAGATCCTGGGTCCATTGACGATTGTACATTTCTTTTAGTTGTCCTGTCTTTTTAGTTTTATTTAATCTAGAGCAGCTCCCTCATCTTTCCTATCCTTTCCTTTTTTATTCTTTAATGACATCGACATCTTTGAATGAGTTAGGCCTGTTGTTCTGTAGAATGTCCCACACTCTGGATTTTTCTGATAGCTTCCCCATTACTCGAATCAGGATAACATTTTTTTACAGCCTACTGCACTTTTTCTGTTATATCCTTCTCATTGCACACATAAGGAGACTCTTATGTTTGTCTTATTCTTGCTGGTGCTCTGGTTGATCACTTGGTTAAGGTGGTGTTTACACTTGCTTAAGGTAGCATATACCAGATTTTTTCAATGTAAAAGTACCCTTTTTTCTTTGTAATTATAAGCAATTTATGAGATGGTATTTTGAGATTGTATGACTATTCTTCTCCCCAACAAACTCTTGACCTGTGGCTTTGGCATCCATTGATGATCTTTGCCCAAATCAAGCACTACATGTGTGGTTCTGACTTAACTGCAAGTGTTGACAGTTGTCCTCATTTAAATTAAAGTTTCATTCCGGGCCTGCCTCATCTAGTTGACTCTGTGATTCCTGATGAGCATTTAGGGTATCCCCAGACGCCTCCTAGCAGGGTTACAGCAGTCTCTGGGGATGCTCCAGTAGATAGCTAACTAAGTCCTTTGTGATGGATTCACGGAGGGCATTCTTATTTTCTTGGCCTTGGAGAGTATCTATCACCCGATGTGCAGGGTCCCAGTAGACACAGCAACAAAGGAGATGTCTAACCGGGTAGAGGGAACAACAATGACAGACACATTTTAAACCTCAGCTTTGATGAACTTATCCAGAATTTACAATTAGAAAACTTAGGAAGAAGCTCTTTCAATTTCCGCATGGATGTAAGTTTTAAGGTTTTGTGTTTATTATTTTTTACAATATATTTTTATTTCTGAGAGGAAGGAAGAGGGAGAGAGAGATAGAAACGTCAATGTGAAAGTAATGAAATGAACTAACTTTGAAGCCTTCCACCCAGTTCTGTAGACTGGTGATGATTACTTTCACAGGAACCTGAATTGATGCAGGCTTTTGTCTGTAAGAGTTAGAAAGGAGTCCTCGGGCAGTCATTCCTATCTTTGGGGGCAGAGGTGATAATTATGGATGCCTTTGAGAGTCCAATGAAAGCTAAAGACCCTCTCCTCAGAAAAATGCACAAAAACCCATCTCACAAATGTTCCATTCAGTTTCAAGGAGTCCCGCCACTCCCCAGGAGGCCTGGTTACCAGCCTCTAGCCTAGAGCCTGGGTGAACTGTCCGTTTTCCTGCCCACCAGATGGGAGTTCGGAATGTCTGAGCTCGGCGGAGCAAATGGAGTCCGAGGACATGCTGAGCGCCTTAGGCTGGAGCCGGGAAGACCGGCCAAGACTGAACTCCAAGGCTGCGAGCAGTGCCTTCCCCACTCTGTCCCCCATGGTCGTCATGAAGAACGTGCTGGTCAAACAGGTGAGGGGGGGTGCAAGTTCAAGTGCCTGGGCTTCCTGTGTGCAGAGGCTCCCCTCCGCCCGGGAGGGATTTAGACGCAGAGCACTAGAACCACGCCGCCGAGTACTCTGTCCTGGGGAAAGGATGTTTCCTTTCAACTACTGACAGTGTTTAAAAAGGACTCCAGGACAGCAAGACTATTTTATTTCTGTATCCCTAGTTTATCCAGAGGAGCACCGGAATTCTTTAGTCATGTATAAAAGAACCAAGCAGAAATGTCATAACTTTCATAGTACAGTTAATAGATGACAGAATTCAGGGTATAAACAAAAGAATCTCTTTTTAACTTGAAATGCCCTGGGAATTTAGAAATGTAGGATGCATTTATTTGTTTGAGAAGTGGAGGCAATTTCCATGTTTCTCCTGTCACATTCTGAGCCTTTTCTTAGTAATCAGCCAAGGACGTGCCGTTAGAGGAAAAGCAGCTCTTTGGTTAAGGTATGGCTGCCCCAGCAGAGACTGCACGGCATTGCTGTGGAGCTGAAACACATCCTGTTGGGGCTTGATTACATAACTACGCATAATATGTGATTATTGTCCAGATATGCAAGAAAAGATTTAGATGAAAATCTAAGCCCCCATGTTTGGAACCAAGAACTTAATCAGATGAACTGGGTTCAAGAACACTTAACCTTACCCTGCTTTGCTCTAAAATATATCAGCTCTCCCATGGGGCCATTGATGAGGCTGCTGGAAGCTAGGACATTTGAAACTGGCTTTATGCTGCTGACCTTCCAGCTCAGGTAGAAGAACATACACGGCTGTAGCCTGACATGAAACCTTATGTCTCAACTATTACCTAGTTATTTCCGAGGAACACAAACGGATTTTCAACAAGGCAATCTGGTGAGTTTGGACAAAGAATTTGGAAATTTTTGCGTGACAAATCACCTCAGCAGGAAAAACAGCTCTGCTTATTGAAACGAAGAGCGAGAATAAAGACACGTAATGGAGCCCAGATGAGCTTGTCCAGACCCCATCAGTGCTGTGATGCTTCTCAGGGCTTCCTTTCTCCTGGCTCTTTCTGTCCCCGCCTTCCTCTCTGGCTCCCTGTTTGTCAGTCCTTCCTGTGTGTCTGTGTTTATATGCCTTCTTTGTTGTAGGCAGGCTGGCAGCTCCCCAGGGCGGAGAACAGCCCACAGTTGAGGAGTGGGTAGGCTTTTCCAGCAGAGCTGCATTCTCCAGGACAAAGGCCTGCCGGGAGGCTGCTGGCTCCATCAGCAGATGGGAGGCTTGGGGCGGGCGGACCTGATGGAGTCGTCTAGGAGTTTCGTCTTGTTTTTTCACACGTTAGAATCCAGCACATTCCAACATTAAAATAGTGATATACTTTTTAAAATATGTGTATTTTGTGTAATGTCTTGGTTTTATTTTATTTTTTATATATATACTACAGCAGTGGTCGCCAACCCGTAGTCTGTGAGGACCGAAAGGTTGGTGACCACTGGTTTCAGGAAACCTTTGGAGCAGCAGTTACCAGCCCATGGTCTGAAGACCACTGGTGGTCCGTGAGATCCAAAAGGTTGGTGACGCTGTATTAGAGGCCCGATTCATGCACCAGTGGGGCCCCTTGGCCTGGCCTGTGGGGATCGGGCCGAAACCAGCTCTCCGACATCTCCTGAGAAGTCCCAGATTGCGAGAAGACATAGGCCAGGCCGAGAGACCCCACAGGTGCACGAATCCATGCACTGGGCCTCTAGTATGCATATAAGATCTTTGGTTAATCTCTTCCTGCCCTCCCCCCACCCCACTTCCCTCTGAGATTCATCAGTCTGTTCCATGTTTCCATGCTGGTGGTTTCCGCTCCTCTGTTGAGTGTCTGCCCCCTGGTGGTCAGTGCATGTCATAGCTACCAGCTGGTTGGCTGGTTGCTTAGGCTTTTATATATATAGATATTTTTTATTATTTCAGAGAGAGGGAGAGAGGGATAGAAACATCAATGATGAGAGAGAATCATTGATCGGCTGCCTCCTGAACACCCGCCACTGGGGATCGAGCCCACAACCCAGGCATGTGCCTTGACTGGGAATCGAACCGTGACCTGGTTCATGGGTCGACACTCAACCACTAAGCCACACCAGCTGGGCTAATGTCTTGGTGTTAGATACTTTTCTTTTGAAGGTCTGATTCCAGTTCTGCCACTCGACTGTGATCTTGCACACAATTACTTAATCACCTGGGCTTCAGTTTCCTCATCTTCAATGTGAAGGCTTCGTGGAAAATGACCCTGAGATTGTATCCAAGTCTAAAATCTTGTGCCGTATTCCCTCAGATTTTTTCAACACAAATAATATATTGTAAAATCTAATAATTAAAACCAGTAAGCTAAGTATCTACTACAGCAATGGGCATAGCAGCATTAGGAAGAATCCAGTGAAATCAGCTTAGGAAAGCAGTGAATTAGAAATTTTCTGGATCCGTTTGCCTCATAGTAGGTCCACCCGTAGGGCATGAGTGACTAGGGGTCCACCCGTAGAGCCTGATGTTTTCCTTCTGACTGAGCTGGACTAGGCTGATGTCTGCTTCGAAAGACCCCTGCTTTTGGATCTGCTCTGACAGGGAAGTGTGGTGCTAGGCCTAGCACTGCTTGCTTACGTAGTACATCCAGCGTATATCTGAATACCAAGAGGGCTTCAGAATGGACTCTCCAGGTGATCCCAACTTTTGCATAGGAGATGAACTATAGCTGGCCTAACGTTCTAGCCACACATCGAGGAAGCTCAAAGGTGTGCAAAATGGTGGGCACGTGTGGGAGATAGCTCTCTTCAGCAGTGACCACCCCACCAGCTCATATCTTTGGGACCAGGTTGGAACTGGACTGGCTTTTAAATATTGGAAAAAGATAGCCATGCCCTTCTTTATTAGCTTTCCATCTGAATCAGTACTTTAATTAAAAATGAAAATGCATAACTGAGGAGTAATATAACAAAGGCAATGTAGCAGAATGGTTAGGGTGGGTTTTAGAGCCAGCTCTGTCACTTAGTATCTTGTTGACTTAAAGCAAGTTATTTCAACTTTCTACACCTCAGTTTTCTGTTTGTGAAGGGAAATGATCACTACCTCACAGGGTTGTTATGGAAACAATCCATGTAAAACATCACACACAGTGCTAGCTTGTAGTAAGCACCAATACCTGATAACTGTTATTATCTTGAGTGGTTTTATGATTGTTGGGTGTCACTGCCTTAAAAAGGGGGCCCATGGACTCCTGACAATATGTGTTCAGGTAAAAGAGGGTCCAGATGTAACTAAATGAAGACAGACTCTTGTGTAAAGTCACATTTGTAGTCTTGAAATGAACACATTTTAACCATGCCAAGCAATTGTATTACCCATATTTTTATTGCCTCAATTGTGACCTTAACTATGTCATTACTTCATCTATCTACAGTTTCTCTTCCTGAGTGGTAGCACTTGAATAAAAATAGGTATTTCCTTCAGTTTTGCCTTAGGAAAAGTGTAAAAAAAGAAAGAAAGGAAGAAATTATAGCCCTACCTGGTTTGGCTCATTGGATAGTGTGTCAGCCTGTGGACCAGAGGGTCCCAGGCTTGATTCGGGTCAAGGGCATGTACCTCGGTTGCAGGCTCCTCTCCAGCCCGGGCCCTGGTCAGAGCGTGTGCAGGAGGCAACCAATTGATGTGTTTCTCTCACATTGATATTTCCCTCTGTCTTTCCCTCTTTCTTCCACTCTCTCTAAAATCAATGGAAAAATATCCTCAGGTGAGGATTAAAAAAAAAAATTATAATGGCAGGCCCAAATGGATTTTTAAGCCACTTTTCCAATCACGCTCTTCAGAAAGGGCTACCTGTTTTGTGAGGGAAGCTCTGTACGTGAAATTGTTGTAAATCTCTGCTTTGCCCCTTAGCAGAAGCAGGTAACAAGGAGTGTGCTGTTTTCATCTGCTTTCAGGGCAGCAGCTCATCCCAGCTCCAGTCATGGACCGTCCAGCCCTCCTTCGAAGTGATCTCGGCACAGCCACAGCTCCTGTTCCTTCACCCGCCTGTGCCATCGCCTGTCAGCCCATGTCACGCTGGCGAGAAAAGGTCCGACTCCAGGAACTACTTGCCCATTCTGAATTCTTACACCAAAATAGCCCCACACCCAGGCAAAAGGGGCCTCTCCCTCAGCCCAAAAGAGAAAGATCGTGGAACGCAGAAGAAAATCTGTACTGAGAGACCTGGGCCGAGCCTGCCCGCCAGTGAGCCCACCAAGACAGGTGCTGTGTCATCCAGTCCCCCGATTGCAGCGCCCCCCAGTGCCAAGCTGGTGGAGGACTCAGCTCTGCAGGGTGTGCCCTCCCTCGTGGCAGGCGGAAGTCCACAGACTCTTCAGCCCGTGTCCAGCAGCCATGTGGCTAAAGCTCCCAGCTTGACCTTTGCTTCCCCTGCCAGTCCTGTCTGCGCATCAGACAGCACTCTGCATGGGGTAGAGAGCACCTCCCCCCTGTCACCACTGTCAGCTAATTATAGCTCACCTTTGTGGGCCGCAGAGCACCTCTGCCGCAGCCCAGATCTCTTCTCAGAGCAGCTGCCCAGCAAACACAGGCGCTTTCAGAACACCCTTGTAGTCCTGCACAAGTCCGGCTTGCTGGAGATCACTTTGAAAACCAAGGAGCTGATTCGTCAGAACCAGGCAACACAGGTGGAGCTAGACCAGCTAAAGGAGCAGACCCAGCTGTTTATAGAGGCCGCCAAGAGCAGGGCTCCTCAGGCTTGGGCCAGGCTGCAGGCATCGCTAACACTGGGGGCTAGTCATGCTGGCGGTGACCTAGAAGCATTCTCTGATCACCCAGACATATAGCACAGAAGGCAGACTTTCCTGTTACTTGAGTGGTTCTTTTTAACTTTCTTGCTGTTATCTTACTCCTGTTTCCCAAAGCTTATGTAAGGTCTTTTCCTTCTACTCTTAAACTGTTCAACAGTTCACTTATGAAGCCTCATGCCAATCCCTGGCTGCTGTCTTAACCTGTGGTCTGTGCCCAGTTTACATATGTCTCTGTTCCACTGAGGACCTCAGATTCTGGGTGTCCTTGAGTCCCTTTTCCTTAGCCTGCAGGTGCTTAGGTGGGTCACGGGGCAAAGCAGAAAAGAGGAGTGTGTGGAGCTCTAGCTGTCACCTCCCACCGTCCCAGTCACTAACCCTGATCACCTCCCACTGTCCCACTCACTAACTGATCAGAGGTGCAGTGATATGGATGAGTGTACTGAATGACACCTGTCAAGCCAGGGAGTAGGTGACAAGGATCCCTTCCCAGATCTTCCCTTGAATATCTTAGAGAAAAATAAGAGGTGTGGTTGCATTCCTTAAGGCATCATGCCATTTGGCCAAAACCTAAAATGCTTTGGGCACAGGCTGGGCCTAGGGAGCAAACACTTAATGACTTAAAGCTTTGTTTTCTTGAACTTGAAAGTCAAGGGAAAAGGGTGGTACCGTTTAACTCTGACACTTTCATCACAAACCAGGTTTCTCTTCACTTAAACTGGTAGGCAAAATAACTTCAGCTTTTTAAAGTATGGAACGGATGCAGTACCATCTGGAGTTACAGTCGATGAATTGCTTTTCTGAGTTAGAGTCTGAAGAAACACATGGTCAGTATCTCTTGGTCAGGAGCTGGAAGATTCCAGTAATTTGTGCTTTTTTTCTTTCTACTTTTGAAACAATACAACCTGTTTTATGTGTGAAAATCTTAAAGATAGCTTCATGGTGCCTGAGAGTGAGTGAGTGGTGTAAATTAACCCTCTGCTGCCACTTTTTCTTCTTTTGTTTTACTAAAAGAGGAAAGATGTGATTATTAAGCTCGATAGATTTGGGATTAAAATCATCCTAATAATTTTCATAAAATTATATGAAATATAAGCCCACAAAGTTGGCTTCTTACCAGTTTCGCCTCCAAAGCTTTCGTGTGACGCACAGTGACCTGGAGCAAGCAGGAGCAGCGCCTTCTGTGTTTCTGCCATGCGTTGGGTATTGGCAGCAAGCCCAGAGGTGTGGTGGTGTGTATGTGATGTTCACCTGGGAATGGAGGCTGTGATGGGAATTTACAGACACACATGCTTTCAGCTTCATCGTCAAGGTAAGCTGGATTCTAACAGTAAAGCTTCAAACTTTTCCTCCTCTCATTTAAAAATATTATCCTCTTGAAAACCTAAATAACAACTTCTGGATGACCAGCTTTTACACAGGAAAATGTTCTTGAAGTTTTACCAAGGCCAGAAAGAAGCTAAAGCTCATATCTGCTAGGTAGTGGTAACTCTAACGTAGTTTAAAAATTACAAGGCTTTGGATCGCCTCCACTTTATTCTCAAACGTGCATGAGTTAGGTAAGGCCGATTTACTAGTAGAAATAAATAACTTGGTAAAATCTCTAGACTCCTGATTAACGCAGAATTATTACCTGCCGTTTGCTTTCTGAAAGAGTGTCAGAGATCAGAGCCAGTGTGTCTTTAAGCAGACCCAGCTCCTTCGAGTATTTTGTCTGGGCCTCCCCCCTCTGCCTCCCCAAGTCTGCGGTACCACAGCAGCTCTGCTCGCGCACCATGCCAGGAAGCTTCCTTTTTGGCAGAATGCATTTGGCGGCAGAGCTACAGAGACAGGTGCGTTCGGAACAGCCTGGCACTAGCCGTGAGTCTTACTGAGTGTCAAAATCTGAACACAATTGCTGAGAACCAAATTTATTCCATCCGAAAACCTTCTGGAGCTCTAAGCCTCTTGGAATCTTCTTCCCAGATTAAGGTTTGCATTCCCTTCTGTCACAGTAAAAGATGACGAAAGCCATCGTTGATCCTCACAGCTCTTGTCTGGCCTTATGACTTAGTGCTGGAAGTCTCTAAGCTCTTAGCTTGGGTGCTTGTTGTCTAGTGGAGCTTGGGGTAGGCGAAGCCACGTAGGAGAGTCCATTGAAGCTAGCAGACATTGGGGCCAGGGGCCATTTCAGCAAATGGAGGAAACTTGGAGTTGACCAGAAAGACCTCTGTTGGTTGCACAAGGCTGATGTGATCTGGTATGATGTCCCGCGGCGGAGCTACTGGTTTCTGAATGTGTGAAGCCATTCTTAGCTCAAATCAGTCCTTCTGGCAGATTTTGTTGGCAATATTAAAAAAAAAAAAATAGAAAAAGCTGCTGATTGAATTGGTTATGGGAATGGAGTTTAATGACATTGTAATTTATTGCTCTCATTACTGTTTATTGATTATAGTATTGTCTGACTTTATTGATTCCTTCAGCAGAAGGTAACTCGTGCATATATCGAAGTGTTTTTCCAGTTATGAGTTCTTTAGGGTAGAGATTCCTTTACCAAATGTGAATTCTTTTGAAGAAGTATGAAGTTTTGTAGAAATTGACTGTGAAATGTCAGATTAAAATAAAAGACACATACTTGAAAATTATTTGGCCTTTTTGCTTTATAACTGCTTAAAAATACTAAGTGAAACCTAGAGTAAATATTTGAATTGATTTAAGTTTTGAACATATGTACTCATGTCATTTGGGCAGTTTGGGATTAGATACTGAACTTGCAGAAATTTATTGTTCGGACTTTGACCAGTGTGCAAGCAATCTTGAGGCAAATGAATGGCCCAGTGTTCCCTAGAGTCTTGGACGTTTATATTGGGTAGGTTGGAAGGAGAGGAGAATAGAGTCCAATTATTTCTTCCATCTGATCTGACACTTTCACATAGAGAATTTTTAAGTGACAAAACTTCAGTTGTCCACTACGGGATAAACTAAAGCCACGTTAAGTGAAGTTCTTTCTACAACAGACGTGCATCTCCAAGCCTTTCTCCACGAGTTCCGAGTTGATTCCTAATGCTCTGTTCCTCCTCAGGCTTCACCTAGAGAATCCCAAAAGGTTGTGGTGCCCCTAAGGCCAGTCAGGATACCCCTCCTGGGATTTTTAAGACATTGGAAAAATTAAAAGCTTGTCCTCATTTAAAGGCCTACAGAGATGCCATGGTTTTAATGCTTACAGCACTATTTCTCTCCAAAACAATTTTCTGTCACTTAGAATCCAGACAAGGGAGAGCACCCAGAGTGGACCCTGCGAGACGGAGGAGAGCACCGTTGTTTGAGTGGGTAGCCCCTGGCCCCCTGCGCATGGAAATAATTCCACCTAGACGCCTGTCTAGACGCCTGTTCGTGAACATGTCTGTTTAGTCCACATCTTTCATGGCTGGTGTGCTGGGGTCAACAGACCTGCACATGCCTGTCACGTGTTACTCATTAGCTAGGTGACTTTGGATCAGTCACTGGGCCTGCCTAGGTGTCACTCCTCTCACTGAATAATAAAGTATTGGACCTGGTCTCTCCATAGTTTTCAGCTCTAACCATTTGTAAGACCTCTACCTAGGTTACAGCTGAGTCATAAAATTAATAGATTTTTTTATTTATTTTTATTTATTTATTTATTTATTTTACCTACAATTTAGGTTCCTAGTGCTCTGTTAGGATGGCTTTATATTACAGTCAGACTTTTACTGCAGGTGACTCTGGAAGAACCTTTTTGCTAGTCTGTATTCATTGGTTTTGCCTTCCTTGCAGCTAACATGGATTCACTAATTCCCGTATAAAAGACTACTCCCAAAGACTTATTAGCCCCAAAGGAGAATAGCTTGGGGTTAAATCAAATCAGGGTCTTTCCTAGTCAGTCATCTGCAAAAGCTCTTTCCTCTCATCTGAGAGGAAGGACTGACCTGGTTTTATGTTTCAGAGAGTATGTCATTTAGCTTTTCTTTCCTTCCTGATTTCTCTCCCACAGCCAGGAAGGATGTTCCCGCGTGTTCTTTGTCATAGAAGGATGTCACGTGACATCCAGGGTCGTGGTGAAGTGCGAAACAATGACTCTGACGGGTTTTTAAGCTGCTCCACAGAGCAAGGCAGGCTCCTTATCCTTTAGGGTTGTCATTTGCTTGGGACAATTAAGACTTTTACCAAAACCTTATTTACAACTAATGGGAAGAGAGCAAATCTCAACTCATCCTGTCTGATTTCTTGGAAGGAGTTCATCTGTGGGTCCAACCACTTTGGCGTTTTCTTCTCAGAATTCCTCCTTTTTTCTTAGAACACGTGGCTTTCCTGTCTCTCTTTCTGAAGGGTGGTTATGCAAGACATTAGAGAGCTGCTTGCAAGAACAGCCTGGATGGTTACTGCCTCAGATTGCAGCAGCTGGAGGAGATGAGCAAGAGAGAGAGAAGCCTGTGGAGTCTGAAGTCAACCCAGCAAGTGGGTGGGAGCTGCGAGGAGAGGAGGGGAATAAAAACGGAAAGCAGGACCCTGCCCGCCTGCGCGAGGACCCCTGCCAGGTTGCGTGATTAGCGAGCCCCAGGCCTTCAGAGCTGCTTGAGAGCCCGAGAGTAAAAATAGCCACCTCTGATTTTCCTAAAGACTCAGGAAGCCAGTGGTTCTGGGGGAGTGCTCGATAGTTCTGGAAAACGTCTCTGTAACAGAGGCGGCCTGGGTCTCTTGTCTCCGGGGCCTCCCCTACTTCCACCGCTGGGTGGGGAGATGGGAGAGCTTGGCCTGGAACCTGCCCTTGGGCACGTTTAAGCTTCCTCTCTTCCCCTGCCTTTGGGGCAGTTTATTAATTTGTAGAAGGAGGAAGCAGAAATGGTGATGTCAGCCCAGCTCCCTGTCGGGTGTGCTTTTACTATCTTGGTATAGGTGCAGGTTTTGGTTTTTCAGGTGCTCCCTCAGCAGGCGCTGCCTCGTATTGAACAAACGCAGGTGAGCCTGGTTCTGAGGTGTGGTCCTCCTAGTGCACGGTCACGTCTGAGCCCTCTGCTCCCCAGTGAGCCTTCTGGGCTTCTCCTGAGTGTCATTGCTGCCCTGGAGAGGCAAGGGAGTGTTCACTGACACCAGCGGTTCTCAACCTGTGGGTCGCGACCCCTTTGGCGGTCGAACGACCCTTTCACAGGGGTCGCCTAAGACCATCCTGCATATCAGATATTTACATGACGATTCATAACAGTAGCGACATTACAGTTATGAAGTAGCAACGAAAATAATTTTATGGTTGGGTCACAACATGAGGAACTGTATTTAAAGGGCCAGAAGGTTGAGAACCACTGACTTACACAGACCCCACAGGAGAGGAAGGGCCGGGAACTGCCCAAAGCACAGCCCAGGGTACCCACAGCCGCCAGCAAAGTCACAAGTGTGGTTTAGGCAGCCTGCTTTCACTAGGGGTCCCGGCACTCGGCAGGCCGAGGGGGCCAGGAGAGCTAAGGTGAAAGTCTCTTTTTAAAGCCTCCAAGTTGATGCTTGTCTAGTCAAGATGTATTTGGAAGAATGCATTGCTTTCATTCTTGAAGCATTTTCTGAGCCTCAGTTACACTGTGAAGACTCTAACTAGTTAGTAGTTAGCTAGTAAGTTCCTAATGCTGCTGTTGCATTGGTCAGATTGGCCCGCCAGCTGCAGGGGATTGGGAAATGAGGGAGCGCACGCACTGAGTGGGTGGTGAATGTCTCTATCACACTATTTGCTTCTAGTCGTGAGAAAAAAGGGCTTTGGGACATACAGGGTCAGAGGTGAGCAGGCACTTGACTCAGCCTCAGGGTAGATCCCTCTTTAGAAACCTTTAAACTTCCTCAAATATGTGGCCCTCACTACTCCGTTTTCAACACACACCCTTCAAATTTGTATATTCTCAAACCCTGATCATTTCCATTTGTGAAAGTTTTCATGATTCCTGAAGCTCACCTGATCCAACATTGTCACTGAAGTTGTTACTTCAGGGTAACAAATACATGAAGTCATCAACACATATATGTCGCCGATGCTGACCTGGTTGTAGGGTATAAACTGGGAAAAGAAACAGAGGTGGCCCCTGCTGATATTCTAGTGAGAGGGTAGCAATGACCATAATCAATTAGTCACCCCTTTGATAGTTTGGATTTCACTGGGTCTTATACATCCAAAGTTGGGCATGTAAGCCTGGTTAAAGTGATACGTTCTACTCCTACTTTTATTTCGGAGATTAACATAACACTTTGATAACCTTTGGGTTTAACAACCTTTGATTAGGGCAAGAGTCCTTCATTAAAGGACTCCTAATCACCCCAGAATGTACCATAATGTCTAGTAGCTGAGAACAGAAGTGTTGATAAAGGTACAATATATTAATCGGTTGGTAGATTCACCTCCACACCCAAACACGCTAGGAGAGAGTTCTCGGAAGTGAACTATCCTGTTGGGTGACTCACCTTCAGACTCCTGAGCTCATCCACAACGGCACCTGTGTCTGCTTTCCTCGGCCTTCGCCCAGCCGCTGCCAACAGAAGCATGCGCACAACCCAAGCATAAGCACCTTCCCAAGTTTTGCAGTAGGCACCTTGCTTGTCTCATGCTAATCCTGTCCCTGGCAGCACCAACCCTTACTGAGGCCCAGGACCTACAGAAGATCACACGTGGTCCCAGCCTGGGAGCCCTCACAGCTGAGCCAGAGGACATGACTCACAGGGAAAGTAGAAACTCAAGGTAGTATGGCCTGGTGCCCAAGGCCAACTTCAGACCGGAGTGGAGAGCACTCCAAAGCTTCAAAAGGAACTCGGGGCAAGTTGAGATGATGGGAACAGCGTTTTCGCCAAAGGAAAGAACATGCGTAGAGGCATCAGGGTGAGATGGGAATATCATGGCTTTGGGTCTGGATGTGTGTGATCCTAGCAAGTACAACCTCTCTGGGCCTTGTTTCCTCATTTGTTAGGTTACTGATTGAGCCACAATGTATAAAGTGTCTAGAACAGTGGCCTCACATGGGGGGGTGCTCCATAAACAGTCATCAGGATTGTTACTGTAGCCCAGCCAGTATGGCTCGGTGGTTGAGCGTCTACCTATGAACCAGGACGTCAGGGTTCGATTCCTGATCAGGGCACATCTCCAGTGGGCTTGATCCCCAGTAGGGGGCGTGCAGGAGGCAGCCGATCAATGCCTCTCTCTCATCTTGAAGTTTCTATCTCTGTCTCCCTCTCCCTTCTTCTCTGAAATCAATAAGCATATTTTTTTTAAAAAAAGAAAAAGATTGTTACTGTAGCCGTTGAAGGAGTGAGGATGGGCCGGCTGAGCTGGCCTCAGTCCAAGTCAACCTTTCACTTTGTACTTCCAAGCAGTGAGCAGCAAACCAGCGCAGTTCCCACCCTGCCTCCCACACCCTGCTGTACCCAGAACAGAGCCCCTCCTTGGAACACACCTGGTGGAGTACTTGGCAAGCATGCTCTCCCAGCCTGTCCCAGGCCCCACCCCTCTTCAGGGCTCTACAGCCAAGGGGTGGGGAGCTATTGAGGAACAACGGTATTGATTGTCGGCCACACCCTAACCAGGATCCTTAATGTCACTCCTTGCCCATACAACCCGTTCTCCACAGCTGTATCAGATGAACTTTATTAATCCCCTCTTGCTCACGTTACCTCCTGCCTCAGGCACCTCTGCTACCCATGTTCTAGCCTTGGCTGCACAGTGGAAGCCTCTGGGGACCTCGGAAAATCCCACACCCATGTCCAGGCCACACCCAGACCAACTCTCCGATTCTCTGGGAGGGAGGACCTCGCCCTCCCCACTCCCATCAGTGGTTTTTAAAGCTCTGCAGGTGATTGCAATGTGTGGACAACGCTGGCAACCACTGCAATGGCTCCCTATTGGAACTGGGATTGGGTGGTTAAGGGGAGGGACTAGCCAGCACAACACAACGATTGCGATCAGCAGCGCCACCTTCCCCCTTGGAGCTTGTTCGAAGGCTCCCCTGATTGGAGCCTGTGTTTTACCAGATCCTCGCGATTCCCACACACTGTCAAGTTTGAGAAGCACTGGCACCGGCTTTTACTCGATGCTCACAGTAGTCCAAGTGCGGTGCCTGGTGTTTTACACACACGTCTCCTGCCATCCTCACAGCCTCTCAGCTATTAGCACCCCCTCTGACATACAAGGAAGCACCTGCCATTCATTGACAAATCCTTACTGAGCACCTGAGAGGCTCCGTGCTGGAGGCTGGGGGTGAGGGGGAAGCTCCCTGCTGGAAGAGGTGGAGAGGGAGGGGCGGGGATGAGAGTGAGGTGAGCGCTAAGGGGGTGATGCACGGGAGCCTGCTGGGGGAGACCGGGTGTGGACAAAGCTGCTCTGTTCTCGCACTTCCTGACCCCATCTCCCCGGATCTGGCTGGTTCGTCCCACTTTTCTGAAGCGTAGATGAGTCTGGGGTGAGACCACTATTAGCAGCATGAGACTGAACCCAGACCTCACCCTTTGTCCCCTGAAGGCCTTTGTGGCTCGGTGGGACAATAAGCCCAGCAGCCCCTTCAATCGGGGCTTGGTTCCCCGTAAGTCCTTCCGGGCGCCCCAACCTTTGCAGCGGGGAGCGCGGGCGCCAGGAGAGCCGGGCGCGCGGCCCGGCGGCGCCCCCTCCCGGCGGAGCGAGCCACGGCAGCGGGCCCTGGCGGGCGCCGGGTGCCACGCGAGACGCAGAAACGCACCCGGAGAGGCGGCTGAGCCCCAGCCCCGCGCGGCCCTGGTCCCGCGGGGTGGGGCCTGGCAGTGGAATTGCGGCCAGGGGCCACGCGGGGGCCTGAGGAATCGGTTTGGGGGGTTCGTGTTCCTCCAAGGGCACCGTTGCTTCCTGTAATTTAATTTTCTCTCCTGAAAGCGTTGCTAATTAAATCCTTTCTCCGGTGAGCCGCGTCCCCCCTCCTGTTTGTTAATTACGCAGCACGTGCGAGGCGACTCCTCGGCCTCAGCTGCCAGGCTGGCTCGGGTGGATGGGCCTCGCTGCCCGCTCCCCTGGCTGCCGTCCTGGCTTGGGTCTCGGAGCTCTCTGCACCTGAACCCGGCAGGCAATCCTCCAAGGCTAAGCAACAGCGGAACACCCCTTCCCCCACTGTGGAGACCTCTGCCTTTCACCTCCTCTGCCTTCCCAGCTCTCCAATCATACCCTTCCCTCCTGCCTTCCCTCCTATGGCCACAGCACAGTGCTCGCAGCCGGTTTGCCACACTGGACCCAGTGGCTACGGAAGGTCACACGGCCTTTCTAGGGCATAGTGGGGGCTAGAGCTCAGACCTCCCAAAGCTTAGTCTCTCAGATGCCTCCAGGGACCAAACTGGGAGTCGCTCTGTGTAGGCAATGGGGAGGGGTGCAACGTAGAACAAAACAGAACTTCCCCTGTGGGGAGTTACTCCAACAATGTGCCCCATTGAAGGCCAAGAGTGTCCAATTCTTGGTAAGTCTAGGAGGGAGTCCAGTATCCAAGGATGGTAGTGACTTGTCCAGGGTCACGCAGGGACTCAATGGCCGAGCCACTGGACACTCTGGACTCACAGTGTGGTGATCTTTCCAGAATGCCACTTAATAGATGGGGATCTGTGACCCCCCTCCACCTTCAGTTCTTCCCATCAGAGGCTAGTTTTACCCCGTGCTGGGGGAGTTACCCATGCTGGTACCCCTCCCACCAGTCATGCAGGGCCCCATTCCCCTCAGAGTCCCCTCAGGTCCCCCCAGAGGGGCTTCTCTATCTAAACCTTCCCATTCAGACCACTTCTGGCCCAACACTCTGCTGTCAGGCAGAAGTGGCAACTCAAGCAAATCCCTCCCAGAATTTGAAAGGAGGAGTTTGGGGGAGGGGAGCAATGCTATTTTTAAAGAGATATTAATGGTGGGGATTTCAGGCATCATAAGCAAGACAGAAAGGGGGCATTCAGGGACAGGGAGTCTGGGGAGGAGCCCACAGAGGTCTGCCTCCTCTCTGGAGGCCTCACAGCGCTCGCTCTCCTCTCCGCTGCTCTTGGCTCAGGGTTCCAGGTCAGTGCCCTGCTCCCAGCCTGCAGAGCTTGGTGCTGAGGCTGCCTTCAGTGGGGAGGACGCTAACACGGATCCTGCTGCACCAGCCAGCCCTCTGGCCCCTCCAGAGGCCTCTCTTTTCTCAAGTGTCCCAGAGGAGCTTTGGCAGATACTCTTCTCCTCTGAGCCCACTCCATTTTAGGGTCTTGGGTGCCTCCCGTGCCTTGGTTTCTGGAGGGTGGCTGTGCTCAGCTCTCTGGCAGTGTCCGGTCCCCTTCTGCAGGCACCCTTACACTGCTTGGGAGGGAAGCAGCCCCAAAATAGCTCAGCTCTTTTCCCCTGGCCAGGCATCTCCCTTGAGCCCTGGGGGAGGGTCTCCAGCCTGGACTGTCCTCAGGCCTCCACAATCAACCTCTGAAGAAACTGCTTCATGCAAGGCAACCTGCCCATTATCATCAGCCTGGGAGGGACCAGATACATCCTGTGAACCCTGAAGCCAGCCTGTTTGCATCTGCAGAGTCAGTCACCTGAAGCAGCTGACTGTCAGCTCTGTGAAGGCTGCAGAGGCTGAGCCTCGTTCCTTTTTCTGTACCCACCAGTGCCTACTGCATAGTAGGTGCTCAATAAACGTATCAGGATGGTGGGATTGAATGAATGAATCAATCAATGAGTTGATGAATGGAAACTTGAGTCCTTGTTACTTTTCATCAGGGCATTAATTGGGTGCCTACAATAGCCCACAATAGAAAGATAGTCTATCCCTGGCTGGTGTGGCTCAGTTGGGTGAGCATCATTCTGTGCACTCAAGGGTTGTGGGTTTGATTCCCGGTCAGGGCACATACCCAGGGGTTCAATCCCCATTTGGGGCAACCAATCAATGTTTGTCTCTCACGTCAATGTTTCTCTCTCTCTCTCTCTCTCTCTCTCTCTCTCTCTCTCTCTCTTTTCCTCTCTCTAAGATACATTTTTAAAAATATCCTTGAGTGAGGATCTAAAAATTTTTTAAAAGAAAGAAAGATAGTCTAGTATCTGGGTTCACATGGTAAACCCAGGAGCAGACAGCCTGGGTTCGAATCCCAGCTCTGCCAATTACTAGCCATGAGGCTTTGGGCAAGTTATATAACATCTCTGTGCCTCAGTTCCTTCACTTGGAAAATAAAAGTAGTGACAACAAAGCATACCTCAAGGGTTGCTATGAGAATAAATACTTAATACAGGTAAAGAAAAAATAAAAATAAATACTAATAAGTAATAATTAATACAGGTGAAGTGTGTGTATGACAAGGGTCTGGCATGAAGTGAATTCAGTAAATGTTGGTCATTATTACTCGTGGTTGAATTACAGCATCAACATCGTGTTCTATGCTATGTGTTAGGTATGGGGGAAACCAGAGGATTCTACCATCACCTTCCCTGCCTTTCAAGGTTTACAGTAGAGCAGAGAGATGGAACCCACACAGGAGGGAGTCAGATTGCTGCCGCGTGTAGGGGAAGACTCCCCCAGGGGCTGGACCTGGTGAGGAAAGGCCCTGTGGAGACGGGGGACAAAGAGGGTCTGGGAGAGGCCGAGGCTGAAGGAGGAAGTATGTTGGGGCCACCAGGTTGTGGGCTGGAGCTGTCCACCTGGGTGCAGAGGGCCTCGCCAGTCAGGATGGGGGGATTGTACATTGTGAAACGTTATCCCCATGTTTCAGTCTTCAGCCTTTCAGTTCTGCTCTACACCTGGAAGCCATGTTGGTAGAAAGTTTCCTTCCAACCCTATTTTCTGAAACTGTGAGCATAAACGATTGGTGGGGAGCTCCCGGAGGCCCCTCTAGGGGCCCAGAGAGAGGTCTAGGGGTCTCTGATGTTCCCAGGCTGATTCCCTGGGGGAGTGAACGTGACCCTCTCCCTGTGATCTCCACCCTGGGGAACTCCACTGACCGGTAGGAAAAGCAGATGACAATCTATGCTTGACTCACACAAGAGGAACAACCTCGAACGAGGGTGAGTCAGGGTTTTATAAGAAGAAGGAGGCAGAGTCCATGGGGAATGTGCCTGCAGCATGTACACTCATGTCCCCATCACTCCTAAAAGGAGACTCACAATCCCAGAAATCACCAGCCATCCCTGCCTCTGCACAATCCCTCCTACCCCCACTCCCACCCACGGCCCTGCTTTTCTGCCTGGCCAACTCCTATTCATCCTGCATGAGTCTGAGTCTCCTCCTCTGGGAAGTCTTCCAGCCTACTCACGGCCAAGTGAGTGCTCCCCTCCGGGCTTCCATAGCACCCTGTCCTTCTCCCTCCCATCAGCCACTGAAACTTAACCCTCTACAATTGGTCCTTTTCCCCACGAGGTCAGGTAATAGGTCTCATTCATCTTTGAATTCCTGGTTCTTGGCCTCATGCCCGGCATCAATGAATGTTTGAGGAATGAATTGAGGAGCTGGGCCAGCACCACCCACAGAGTGAGGAATGAGAGCAGAGGCAGAGGCCAACACCAAGGCAGCTGAGCTACCCCAGACATCCCCAGCCCCACCAGTAGGCTCACCCTGGCTAGTGTCCAGGTCCAAGGTTCTGGCTCACTTCTAACTCATCTCAGACAGGGCAGGACAAGGCATCCTTGCTCCCTACACATCCCCTTCTTTTCTCCCCATCAGGAGGGGCTGCCTCCCTGAGAGCATGCCCAGAGACAGGGCAGGAGGGGGGCCAGGGGTGTGGGGCAACGAGGCCAGTTGGAAGACAGAGGGTTCAGAGAGGAGCCAGGACACTTAGAGGACCAAATGTATAAAGTAACAAAGACAACCATATTCTTAGGAAGGAGGTTGGCTAAAAGATGACCCCGGGGACCTAATGACTGGCTTCCTCATTATAGTGGAGGGGAATGTGGTTCAGGTCTCTTTCAGTTCGTCCTTCTCTCATATGGCAGCTTATATTTTGCCTAATCTGACACTAGGGCATGGGCCAAAGCAGAGTGCCCACTTTCCAGATGGGAATACTGAGGCACTGTAAGCCCCTTGAGTACAGAGTTGTCTCACCCATTTCTAGCCCCACAATGTGCAAAGCACAATGCTGGGCACATGAGGGGAATGAGAGATTCGGAGTGAGAGACTGAGCTGTGTATTTTTTGGGGGGTCAATATTTATTGAACACCTACTAGATGCCTACCCCCTGCTAGGCATCCAGGATACAATGGTGAACAAGACAGGTGTCTGCCCTGTGGAGTGTAGACAGCCCATGCTCTAGAATGCGCTGAGCACTAGCTGAGCGTTAGGGATTAGCCACAGCTCCATTCATCTCCCACCACCTGCCCCTGCATATCAGGGAGCTGCCGCCCATTGGTGTGTGTTCAGGCAATGCAGGCTCCGGCCTAGGCTGAAGGTTGTTCAACAGCCCAAGTAAAATCAGCACCTTGCAGCTGTGTCTCTATCAACCCAGGCCTACACATCTTTAAGATGCATCAGAGGTCATGCCCATTCACCTGCTCAGGGACCACTCCCTGCAGGGCTCAGCCGCCTTCCTGCTGTCCCCAGGGCTGGGCAGCCCAAGGTCTCCAGGTGTTGTCGGTAGGGGCTGGGAGAGCAGGGGGCC
Source organism: Myotis lucifugus (assembly GCF_000147115.1). NCBI lineage: Eukaryota > Metazoa > Chordata > Mammalia > Chiroptera > Vespertilionidae > Myotis > Myotis lucifugus. The sequence continues at coordinate 401,379 of NW_005871082.1, forward strand.
CTGGCTGATCCTCAGGAGTGGTCAGCCCTGGTTGTGTTGGAGGATCAGGTGGATTCTTCATTCTCCCTCCACCTGTCCTCTGATGTGGAAAGAGGTGGGAGGAGAGAAGGAGTGGGAGAAGAGGAAGTAAGTCCCAGGTTAGACAGCCCATCCCTGGTCCCATGGGTTCATAGACCCCAGCACTGTGGACCTGCTACCGACCACACCCACAACCCTGACCAATCACAGTGGGTTCTGGCTGAAAGAGTGGGGCAGGGTCCTGGGGGTCCCGCATAGATGCCCTTTTAATCGCTGGGTTGTGCGGTGAATCAGGGCCCCAGGGGAGGAGCAGGAGCATCTGGGGCAGCAGCAGTCTAGACAAAGATGATGTACCCACTTGAACAGAAGTATTTTTGATCCTGACCTTAAATATTTTAATAGCCAGTATGACTGCGTCGGTACATTCCAGCCCTGCTACCAACCACAGTGCCCATATGATCACATCACATCCAATTTAAAACCACATATTTTATTGATGTTCTTCATCAACAATACAGGGTCATGTATACAAGTGCTACTCAAGTCCCACAACTGGCAACTTCCCCACCGCTACGCCGCCCCCCCTCCCCCCACACACACTGTCCAATCTGCCAGGAGCCGACCTCCTGCAGGTCTCCCTTTGGCTTCCTCCCCCAATGTCCAGCCTCACAGCGCCGAGGCTCCGGGAGGCTGCAAATGGCTGGACTGGCTTCCAAGCTTGAGCTGGGGGTCAAGAGAGAACCAGGGCCTGGGTCACCCAGGCCTCTCCCCCTACCCTTCCATTCCCACCACCTAAGTATGGCCAGAACGAGGGTGAGGATGCCCCCCAATGACTTCTCCATCCAGCAGCCGGGGCTCTCCTTCAGCTCTCTCTGCCATATCTTTCCTCTCCAAGTGACCTGCCCTGCTGACCACCAAGATGGCAGAGTGACCATTTTTCTGGGGGTGGGAGTCGGTGCCTGGATGACAGCGACAAGTTGCCCCTGATGGCAGGAATCTCATGATCTTGGTCACTAGTGTACATACTTGGCACTAAATAAATACATGTAGGATGCATAAATGAAGGGATATGGGAGGAAGTATAAGCGGATGGAGCCATTAGTACATTAGCCCTCTAGGGGCATTGAAGGCAGGACCAAGGTAAAGTCCTTCTAAGCTCCACCCAAGAACTCAGGGGGTTGTGTAGTAACAATTGGGGTTGCCATGGCCACCAGCTGGGCACTGTAGGTGTGGGTTTCAGCCCTGCTGCCTGCATGGACGGCACACTGGCCTTGGGACCCAGTCAGGAGGGGGCACATGTGTTGTCCCCACTCCCTCATATGCCCCAGGGGTCTGGTCCTCTGGGTTCCAAAACACACAGCCATGCCCTTATTCAGAGCCAGTCAGATAACAGCGCTGGTCTGGCAATTGCACCCCTATATTCTGGTCTCCCCATTCCACAGCCTCAACTCTCCCAATCTTCCCCTTCCGAGTTGAGCATGACCTTCAAGCTCTGCTCTCCCCACCACTGTCCCCACCTGCCCCTGAACTGCTCCGTCTCCCTGTCCTCAAATGCCAACCGCCTTAACTAGCATTAGCGCCCAGGTAGATCTGTCTCTCCAGAGACTCTCTCCTCGGTGGCTGGGTGGGATCCTAAAAGTTTGCATCATCATTTTAAGACTCCTCCGTGCCCATACCACCTCCATGAAAACAAATAACTCTCTACAGATCATCTGGACCTGGCGATCACAAAGCGGACACCAGAATCCTGGGTGGGAGAGATGTTCCCTTCCCTAAGCCTGTGCAGGGATTCTTTCCCGGCGCACCTGCTAGATGACTGCCTAGTCCCTGCTGGAACACCTCCAGTTTGGGGCCCTCACTGCCTCCCCAGGAAGCCATCCTAACATCGAACAGCTTTAGCTGCCAGAATGTCCTTTATACGGGGAAGAAATGAACCCATTTCCTTCTCTCATTCTCATTCTTCAAATATCCCAGCACTCAGCCTCTGTCACCCTCTTCCTTCTCCCCTAAGTGCTCTCTCTCTCTCTCTCTCTCTCTCTCTCTCTCTCTCTCTCTCTCTCTCTTCCTATATAGTTATGTAGTCACATGCCTCTCATTTATAAGTATGTCCCCTTCCCTTCTCCCTTCTCCTTCCTTTCCCAGCATCTAGCCAAGGCTGGAAGAGTGCCAGGGAAAGAAAGCATCCAGCCAGGCCCTGGACTGGGCTGGGTGGCCAGCTGGAGTAGGTTGCACAGGGGACAGCAGCTGGAAAAGAAATCCCAGACCATTGGCTGCTGCATCCCAAAGAAAGGGCCTTTCAACTTGGGGGTGGGGTGGGCAGCAAGCTACTGAGTTCTTTTCCCCTCTCACTGCCCACAATTCCTCAGAGGGGACGAGGACACTCCCCCCTCCTTTCCCAAGCTCCCTGGCAGTTGGCAGAGCAGACTTGGTAATTTTAAACACTTTGTAATTTTAAACAGTTTTTTCCAGACGTCAGGTCCCAGGGAGCATCCTATCAGCAGCAAGAATTCATTCCCTACTCCCAACATGGGGCTTACCTCTAAGCCCCAAGATCCAGCAGATGGCAGTGACGACATGAGACATGGCAGAGGGAGTGGATCAAGTGGGCAGAGGGGCAAAGAGGGGCCCCAAGGAAAAGAAACAAACGCAGAGGCCTCCTGACACCCGCCTGGCTGCCCCCTGGAGAGTGTAACAATGCCTGGGTGGCCATTTTTTCCTCCTTGTCGTTGATCCACCAGCCAATGCTGTTCTCTGTGTCACAGACCAGGGGTGGGTGCTAGGACATTACCCATCCAGGTTGTAGTGGGTCATGGGTGGGGACAAGGGTGCCATGGTCTCGTGCTCAGGAGGAGTCAAGACACCGAGAGACATGATGGGTGTGCTTGCTACTTGTCCCGCTGCTTGGAGCTCTCACCTCCGACGTTGAACATGGGGACCAGCAGGCCCAGCAGCCACCGCTTCCCGAACACCTCCTGCAAGTTCTTGCGCCAGGGCCCGGCCCTCACCGCTACCCCCTTCCGCACCTGGTGGCGGGTCTGCCCCCGGAGGATCAACAGCAGCTGATGGCAGCAGAAGCCGGCGCAGGCCAGGCCGACGGCAAACCAGAGGTAGAGCATGAGGATGACGAACATTTCAGAACCGAGGACAGCTCCTGCAGGGGTGGGGGCGGGGAAACACCAGCATCGCTTTACACCCAGGCCACGTACGGACCTGCCATCACCGCAGGCGCTTTCCGCTCCGAAGGGAGGGAGATTAATGAGATTGAAGCGATATTTTATAGCAATCTCAGCGCCGCAGTGACGGCGAGGAAGGATAAACTAGTTGCCCTAACTTTTTCTTAGTGCTGACGGCCAGGGGAGAACTGGGGATGTCCGGGAGAAGGGAAGGAAGCTGCTCTGCGCGGCGCCTAGATATTAACATCCCTGAGTCGGAGATGCCCGTCTTTCTCTGCCTTCTCTTTCTGGTCTGGAAACAGGGAGAAGGGCTTTTTCTAGGAGGAGCCCTAGGGGTGAGCTGAGGATGCTAGAGAGGGAGCTGGCGCCTGGGCAGCTGTCTAGACTGAAGCACCTGCTCCCATGGAGCCGGAAGCATCAGCGGGAGGGCTCAGGCAGGTGACAGCGTGACGGGGAGCGGGGCCTAGTCATCAAGAAGAATAAGTAACCAGCTCCCAGGGCAGCACAGAGCTCCAACCGAGAGAATAAACCAGTCATTAGTGTTAACAAGAGGACAGTGTGGCCACCAGAACACTCGGCCAGAGCTCTCCTGTCAGTCAGAGCTTGCTAAGCCTGGAAGAACACTCCCCCCACCCCCACCAGGTCACTAGTCCAGCCTCCTGCCTTGGGTGGGACCTCCTGTAAACCTCTCTAAACAAGCCCTCTCTATTACTAGGTTTTAAATGTCATCTGAGTAAGAGATCCCACACTCTTCTTCAGAGTAGGGGTGGGCAGTCCACGCTAAGTTTGAATCTCCCAGCTCTGTGGTCTCGCACACGTTTCTTAACCTCTCTGAGTTGCAGTTTGCTCATCTGTAAAATGGTTCCATAGGTTTGCACAATTCAGGAAAATTGCGTGCAGCTTTCTGATTCACACCCAGCATAGTGCTCCCTGCTGAGGAGACTTTACCCAAAAAGATCTCAATGTTAACTCCTTTTAGACCATCAAGCTTTCTCCTTCTTCCCAGGGCTTGCAGTCATGGCAGCCATGGTAGAGACACCTACCTTGACCGGCCCAGCAGCCAGGGCAGTGAACCCAGGAGAGAACTCGAAAGCCCCCCTCAGCTGCTCTTCCTGCAGGACAAGCCCACCACCACCTCCTCCAGTGAGATGAGGGTACCTGCTCCAGACCCCACCTTACAACCTACTTGATCTCTGCAAATCGCAACCATATCCCTCCCTTCTCCAGCTTCCCCTGGCCCCGGTCTACTTCTTCCCCGGTCTCCCCAGGCTCCAGTTTCCAGACCCCTGAGGGTTGGGCTCTTACAACTTGTCCAGTCTCAGCAGTGATGGACTCAGCCACCAGGAGGATTTGGGTTTGCTCATTAGCAGCCTCCTTTTGCCCTCAGCCCCTGGGAGCTTGATAGCAGGTTTCTATTTGCGAAGTTGGTGACAATAAGTCCATCTGCCCAGGGGAGGGAGGGCTCGTTCCAGCTGGCATTTTGAGGAGCCCCTCAGCTGGCTGGGGCAGCAGCGGGACGGGGCTCACACTGGGCCGGCCCTCCCTCTGACCCACTTCTTCTTGTCAGCACAGGTTAGCTCAGGAAGCACATGGAGGATGAAGGATCCAGGGACCGGGGTTCCCGTTGGGCTCCGGGAATGCTGACAGGGAGAGATGACCCTCGAGCTGGGACCTGAGAACATCAGAGCTGTCAAGTGCGGGCCTGCCTTGCATCTCAGCCTCGGGGACAAGCTGGAGCTGATGGAAGCTGTTTTTCAGGGACTTTATTTCTGGCACTAAATCAAGGCATGTGGAAAAGACCCTGTGGCCTTCTCCTGGCCCCTTGTGGCAACTACAAAAGGCTCTTCTGGTGACCTGCTTTTTCTTGAAATGTTTGAAGTTGGCTAACCTGGCTGCCTCAGCTCTCTGAACTATCTAATAATAGTTCTGCTTCTTTTAGAAAAAATCAGAGTTTTTCTAAAGGCCTGAATGGTCACACCACCCAATCTCTCCCTCCCTGCTTCCCACCAAGCATTTATAACACCTTTGACAGATCATTGCCTGGCATCTTTAACATACATTCAGGGACAAGGGGCTCCCTTCCTCCCAAAGAGGCTCATTCATCAAGAAGCAGCTTCAGAGAGGCAGTGTGGTGTGGTGGAAGGAATATGAGCTCTGGAGGCTAGCAACCCTGAGTCCAAATCTTGGGTTGGAATCATAACTAGTGATGTGGCTTCGAAGCAACTTAACCTTGCTGACCTTTTTGTTCCTGAGCCTTTAAGATGAATATGATAATATCTATCTCCCAGAATTGTGGTGAGGACTGAATGAAATGAGACCTGCACAGTGGGTAGCACATAATAGGTGCTCAACAAACGTTAATCCCCTTTCCCTTTCACTGGACTTTCTGGAGGCATCCACCACACTGGTGTACTTATACAAATGTCATGACACAGATCAGATGGCGTCATCTCCGTTTCCTAGGTGAGAAGAATGAGGCTCAGAGAGGTGACACAATTTACACTGATCCCATGAAGCCACAAGAAAAGACAACTTCTAAAATCCACCTGGCCAGCCTCCTACCTCTTGAGCATCAGCTAAAGACCCATGGGCAGCAGCCACCAGAAGACCTCTTCTACTTCTAGCTCACACGGCCCACACTCCCAGCCATCTCATGCTCATGCAGATATAAGTCAGGGACAGAACCACGTTGAGGACAAGTACCACAGCTGGAAAATAACTGCTCGATCAGACAACTTGGGCCTTCCAACTCCCTCCTGTCCTCCTGAGCAATGAGGTAGGTAGTGTCCTCAACCACTTGGGTTGAGAATAGGGGGAGAAGAGATAGGGAGGAAGGCACTGAAGAGTGTACTGGGGAGGGGGAGAAGGATGTGCAAGGGGAACGATGAAAGGTGGCAAAGGAGGAAGATGAGATGGGAAAGTTTGAGATTAGAAATCTTGGCCTTCTTGTCCTAGAGGGTATGGTGAGGAGGTAAAAGATAATGGCACTCATCTTTATGCTGGAATGGGATCTGGCCTCCAAGGTAGGCACTTACTGGTTCTGTTCTCCCACTAGAGCAAATACGTAGATCCCTCTTTTTTTCTTTCCTGCCTCCCAAAACTAGCACATATGGATAGGCCTCTAAGCCTGGCTTATCTCAAATCAAACCATTTCAAGATCCTCCCTTTGGAAACATCCATTTTTATGTGAGGAAACTACTTGCAAAAGAAAGTGTAATTAGGTTCTCTGGCTCCCCTCATCTCTCCACCTGCCTGTGCTCACACTCCACCCCCTAGCTCGCCCACCTACCCTCCCTCCTCCTGGTTATTTCAGTCCCAGCAGCCTCCTATGCCAGCGCCAGGTTCCAGAAGGCCTGAGAGCTCTGAGTTCCGGGCCCAGCTCAGCCACCAGCCCTCAAGGCATCTCCCCTATCTGGGTCCTTCCTGGGGCTCTGTGTTCCCTCCGCCAAATGGCACAACAGTTCTATGCCTGCAAAAGATTAGGCTGCTGCCCCAACAAAGGCTGAAATAATGGCTCCCCCCCGAGTGGAGCAAAATTTTTCTGAATGTCCAGCCCAGGCACATCAAGACAATCTTGGCTTCTCAGTGGAAGCAGCTGCACTCCGCCTTTCTTTGTCCCTGAAAGGTCAGTGGCTAAGGAAACATGCTGTGTTCCCTGTGCTGCTGTGGGAAAGCCATTTAATCCATCTGCGCCTCAGTTTGTTCATCTGAGAAATAGAGAAATCGATATCATACACACATACATGTGTGCACACTATCAATTGTAAAAACCAGGTCATTCAGAGTCAAAGGCCAGGGTAGGATGGAGAGGAAGAAAGTGAGGTAGGGACACGTTGCAAGGCCCGGTAAAGTGGTAAGAACTGCCACAGGTCCCTCTGGGCCAAGTACCAGGGAGCTGTTCTCGGGACACACTATACACAGTCCTCACCAGGGTGCCCAGCTGAGCGCCACTTCCAAGGCCCACATGTCTGGCTCCTGCAGGTGTACGAGCCTCCTGGAGGATCAGTTCCCACACCAGTCCCATCACAGTGGTGTAAGGATGCAACCATTAAACATGGCTGTATCTCCAACCAGGTGCCCCCTGTTCTGAGGCATCTGCAGGCTGGGACCACCTGGTGGGGTCAAACATAATGGGCAGGAGGGCAGAACTTAGTCTCTTGCTGGGGTTGCCAGGCACCCTGTTGATCTTACTGTGGCTGGTTGGCAAGATGTTTGGAAGTCAAAGTCCTTAGGGGAACGTGTGAGCAGCATTGGGGGCCAGGCAGAGGAAGGTCAATATCATAAGTGCCCCTCACAGGCTGCTTGGAAGGGGGGCCAGCACCCAGCCCGCCTGGCACAGAGCAGGTGTATTGCCTGGATCACCACATCTCTACGAGCAAATGGACCAGGGTGAGCAGAAAGGGGATGATGAACGAGGTTGGGGTAGGGAGAGAGGTTGCCAGATAAAATACAGCATGCTCAGTTAAACTGAATTTCAGATAGGTAACAGAACATTTTTTTTAGTATAAGTATGTCTCATGCAATATTTAGGAGTTACTTATACACTTAAAAGTTATGCATTGTTTATCCAGAATTATAATTTAATTGGGCATCTTGTTGTGGGGGGGTATTTTTATTTATTTATTTTTGCGAAATCTGGTAAACTTGGGGTTGGGGTTGGGGTGGGGTCTTTGTGTAGGGCCCAACCTGCCTGTGAAGACCCACTCACCAGAGAAGAACTGGCTGATGGAGGTGGGAAGGAGCGTGAGGAAGGCCAGTGGGTGCGCGAAGGAGATGGAAAGGACTGCGGAGATGTAGGCCACGCCCGCCACCATGGAGTAGAGGCAGGCCAGGGAGGTGTAGAGGCAGAACAGGACGAAGTTGCGCATGTTCCTGCTGCCAATGCAGTTGCCCGTGAAGAAACAATGGTGGTCGTGCCTCAGGGTGACTCTGGCGCACACTCGGCAGAAGTGGGTGCTGGGCGGGGGGCACAGAGCCTTCCTGGCCGAGGCCCCCTGGCAGGCGTCCAGGTCGTCAGGCGAGTTCTGGATGACCAGGACGTAGTTGCCCAGGGCGTTGGTGGAGAGAAACAGGAAGAGGGCCCCGTGGAGCAGCGCCGGCGAGCAGAGCCGCGCCGCCGGGTCCTCGCGCATGCTGGGCAGGAAGAGGAAGAGCTGGAGCGCGAAGGTCACCAGGGAGATGCACAGGAAATAGGCGGGGGCCACCACGTTGAGCAGCCTCAGGGCCAGCATCTTCGATTACATTCCTAAGGGGCCCGGGGAGAGAGGAAAACTTACTGCAGTGTCCAGGGGGCGCCCTAGGGCGCTCCCCAGGCGTCCTCCGTCGGCCCAGCTTCACACCAGTCCATGCTCCCCATCCTTGTCCCTCGACCGCCCCTCGACCGCCCCTCCTCTCTTTCCTAACCCGTGAGACCCCGAGTCCCACCGCCAAGGCCTCTGGGGGTCAGACTCTACTTCCCCGTGCTGGCTCCAAGGTTTCTGAGGGACTTCGGCGCCCTGGCACCCCGAAGTCAGACACAAGGAGAGCGAGGTTGGGGCTTGTTTGTAAGGAAAGGTGGGGCAAGGGGTTGGGCTCCGTTATGGCTGTGGAAAAGAGCCCAGGGTTGGGGTTTCTCCTTCAGACCTCCCAGGAGGAGAAGGCAGAGGATTGGGGTGGGGCCGAGGGAAATTATGGGAGTCCTGCATCACCTCCCCTTTCTCAGCCCCCGCCCCCACCCCATCTTGGGCAACACTCAGGGACCTCACAGGTCATCTGACTCTTTGGAGGTATGTGTGCTTGGGGGTCCGTGATATTTGGTGTGTGTGTGTGTGTGTGTGTGTGTGTGTGTGTGTGTGGAGGGAGGGTCTGTGTGTGACTCTGTACGTGTAATCTGTGTGTGCCTGGGTGTCTGTGTTTGTGTATATCTGTGTACACACACGCAGCCGCTGCCACCTGGCTTTTTAAAAAAATCGATTAAAACAATCGATCCATTCACACAGGCGCTGAGGCATCTAGTGGGGTGAGGAGGGGGCAGCCGGAATACCTGTGTCAGCCGGTCTTGGTCAGCCCACCTCACCACGCTGGCAGCCCTGGCTATTTCTTTGCAAAAAGCGTTTTCATTTGAGGCGACGATATCCCCCCTTCCCGCCCGCCTCCCGCCCTCCTGGAGCGAGAAATCCAAACAACGCCGATGGCGCCGAAACCCTTTCGGTACCAACAAGCTCGCCCTGGGCGCAGGAGCGGATGCTTGGCCAGCCTTTCGGCTGTTCGGCTGATCGACCCCGGACGCCGAGCGCAGCCCCCGCCGCATCCCCACTCCACCTCCCTCACCCCCAGCCCGGGTTCCTGCCCAGCTTCGGAGGCCACCGGTAAATGGAATTCTGGGCGCCCGAGAGAACTTTTCCAAGGGCTAAGGAGTCGGGAGCCCGAGGCGCGAGAAAAGTTCTGGGAAGGCAGCTGCACCCGGGATGGGCGAGGGCCAGGAGGCCACCATCCAGGCTGTCCCATCCCTTTGGGCGACTGATCACCTTGGAGTCCCCTCTGAAGGTGCCAGTGCCCCGGGGACCCGCGGCCGCACGGGGAGCGCGAGTCTCTCTCCGGCAGGGGTCCAGCGCCAGGCACGCCCAAGGGTGGTCGCTGGGGGCTCGGTACTGCCTCTGGCCATGCGCTTCCGGGCGCTGCCGCGGCGCTGCCCACCCCAGACAGAGCCCTCGGCCCCGGGCTCCGGTGAAGCAAGTGTCTTCTCCACGCCGGTCGCCAGGGGGGCGCGGAGCAGCCTCCAGATGCGCTCGGGCACTTGGAAGGCGAAGGACTGGGGCTGGGGGAGTGAGGGGCGTTGGGCTGGCGGCCGCAGCCCGGGCCCTACGCCGGAGAGAGGACGGCGGAGACCGCCCGAGCCGCCCGGGGACTCGGGGAGCTGTCCGTTCAGCACCGGAGCCTGCCTCGCCCGCAGCGGAGGGCGGCACAGCCGGAGCCCCAGCGAGGCAGGCAGCGCGGGCGGCCGCCGGCTTCTCGGCCAGCGCCTCCCGGGCGCCCGGGAAGCCGCCCCCTGCGCGGCCGCCGCCGCCGCACCGCCGCAGAGGGGTGAGGAATGAACTCACCGAGCTCCGGTCGCCGATAAGAGGAGCCCTGGACGCCGGCTCTCGCCCTCTCCGAGGCTGCAAACTTGTGGGCTCGGCCCCGCTGGCTCGCAGCCTTCTCACGATTCGCTTCGGGGACTGGGCAGGTAGCGGGGGTGTGGGGAGGAGGGAGCGGGCAGCTGCGGTCCTCCCACTTGGGCGCCAGCGAGTGGGGGCCAGGAAGCGGCGGGGATGGCAGCTGAGTACCCCCAGTCCTGCAACCCCCTCTTCCCCTTCTGGGGGCGGCTCCCTGACCACCCCTCTCAGCATCGGGGACTTGCCCCCACCCCTCCCCTGGTTCCCTTGCAGTGGGCTGGGGCGCCCTGCCTGACTTCAGCCACCGGTTACAACTGGGATCTGGATTCAGCCCTGATGTGGATGCTCTCACCATCATCTGCTCTTGCCTTTCCGCTGACAACCCTCCCTGCTCTCCACTCTGGGACAGAGAGGAGCCTGGGGGTTTTAGAATTCAGCCTGCCAGGGGCAACACCCATAAAGACCAGCGGCATTGTCAGAGGGGTTGAGACCCTGACTCTGGAGCCTGTCCCCCTGGGTCTGAACAGCCACCATTCACTACTGTGTGATCGTCAGATTCCACTTCCTCATCTGTAAAACAGAGATGTGAGGATTCTATGACAATATACGCAAAGCCCTAAAACAGGGTCTGCCCATGGTAAGCACTAGTTGAGGAGTAGTGCCTAGTTAGTGTCACTATTTACTGAGCTCTAGAACCAGGCACTGTGCTAAGCCTTTAGCATAAAGCAGCTTTGTTAACCTTCTCAGCAGAAGCTTAATGTTCCCCACTGTGTGGATGAGGAGGTTGAGACACAGAGATGCTAAGCCACATGCCCAGAGCCACACAGCAGGTAAGTGGCAGAGCCCGGATTTGAACGAATGCACCCTCTCTCCGCCTCTACACACCCCAACACCACTCTGAGACCCCGGGTAGGGGGGGGTCTCATTTGGGAGAAGGGGGGACAACAGAGCTTGAACCAGGAGCATCTGCCCGGCATCCTGTCCCATCTCCCTGTTCCCATTCCTTCCCCTCCCGACTCCACTATCCAGAGGTGGGTGCTGAGGGACACCAAGAAGTGGGTGCAGTTGGCCAGTGTGTGTCAAATGGGGGCGGGGGTGAGGGACGCAGAGGCTTTAGAAACACTGCAGGCATATTGGAGCCACCACGACTACTTCAGTTTCCCGGGCTGTCATGTCTCACCTCCCCTTACCCTCACCCTGTTCCACTCCTCTGGGTGAAGGCAAACATAATAAATAAATCATTGTTTCTTGCTTTCTCAACCGGTTGATTAAAACAAGAGCAATCCCTTAAAATGAGGGCCATGTGCTTATCAGCTCAGCCTATAGTTTTGAATCATCAGATACTGTTTTCTCTGTATTTTATCAGTGTACATTACAATAAAAAGGGGGAGGGGCAGGAAACCTTAAGTATAAGCAAAAACAAACAAAAAAAAAACTCAGCTTGGACACGTTTGCCAGGTGTTGGCCTCTGAGGATCTGGTAGCCCTGTGAGTTCCAGTGGCCACAGGGCGTTCACGGGGAAGCACAGTGGCATGTTTTCCTTGAGAGCCGCTTTGTGTCAGATCATGGCTGTCTGCGCCCTTTTCACAAGCTCTGCCTGCCTCTCAACCTGGCCTGGGAGGCGAGGAGCCGGGAGGGCTTGGTTTGGGCTGTATTGATTGAAGATCTCTGTTCCCTAAAAACCTTGAAATTCCGGTGGTATTTCTAATTTTATTTTGCATATGGGTGTGTGGTGGGAAGGTGTGTGTCTGAATTGGTGTGTGTGTGAGGGGAGGGAGAGAGAGAGAGAAGCTAAATGAATGTGGGAAGATGTCAGTGGGGGAAGGGAACATTCAGCCAGGGAAGAGACAGAGATCTGGCTGTAGGGTGGACAGGAACGATGATTTATTTAGAAATATAGTTGATCAACAGAAAGGGACGTTAAAGCTTCAGAGCTGGAGTTAGTAGCCCTCTCCCCTTGAGTGAATTGAGTAAGAGGAAGCATGGCCAAATGTTATTTGGTTTTCAAAATTTGGTGCTTGCCCCTGACAAAATCAATAGGGAGGTCAATTTTAAAACTTCACTTTGATTCTGGCCCCATCAGAATGAGGCAGCCTAAGATCGAACACTTTCTTGCCACTTACCAGCTGTGGGACCTGAGCAAGTCACTCCACCTCTCTGTTCTCAGTATGCTCATCCATAGAATGGGATGAAGACATTACCTTGTGATGATGATGATCGGATGGGATGATGTAATCTAAGTGCCACAGGCCCAGCAGGAGATTGGATAGTGTTAGCTTCTTTCTCTTCCTCTCTCTCTTCTGGCCCTTATCTTTATCCACAAGAAAGTCTCCTCTTTCCAACTAAAACGAGAGCTTTTGGTCTATGTTGGAAATATTTTTTTTGGGGGGGGGGGGGGGGGGGGGGACTCCTTCATATCTCCTAGCCTGATGATTTACCCAGAAGAGACACTGAGTTCAAGTGTCTTGACGCTTTCCGAGAGGAAAAGCTGTGTTGCAAGGTCTTTGAAATGTCTGGTGAGGACACATTTGCCATTGATCTTGCAGTCCGCTGCCACCCACACCAACTGTAGTTTCATCCTTCACAAACAGCGTCAGAAAATAATTTATAAACCTCAGTCTCCATTGCCTTTGTCATATATTCGTAGTTAGGCTCTGACTCTACCTGCAGGCTGTCCCAAGGGGGCAGTAACACAGACAGGCATCTGATTGCTGTTGAGCGCTTTCCCAGAAATATGTGCCATAAATCTTGCTATTTGGTGGTGTTATTTGAATAAAATGAGTTCCCTCCCAAGTGGCGATCATTCCATTTTGTCTCGAAATGTTGTGCACAAAGAGAGGAGCTCCATGCAGCAAGCCACGTCTGCCTTGGTGGGGAGCCGCCCCCACATGTCTGTCTGGCCCTATAACTTCCCAAGAGTTTGGGGTGGAGAACATGCCAAGATGCGAGGGGCCACACCCAAGGAGGCTCTGGGGATTTCCCTTCATTGTCCTGCTCTTATTTCAGATTGATCAGGGGGAGTGGAGGATAAAGGCTGAATGGGGTCTCAAGGTTAACCAGTGCCCTGAAATTAAGGTTTTAATAGACATCCTTGGACAGGATATTCTTTACTGCCGATAGCAAGTCAGAGGCAACCACAAAGTGCTCCCCAAGTCTCAGAAGGCTTAGTGAGACGCTGTCTGGCCTGCCTGGACTTGGAAAAGATATCTGTAATTTCCATCTTAGCCAATCGAGTACACGAGAATTGGATTATCGCAGATTTTCTATTTGGAGGTGATAGTTTACTTGGCCAACTGTGTCTTCATTTTAACAATAACATTACTTTGATGTAATAAAGTGCTTAGTAACCTTACGAAGTACATCCACAAAAAATAAAATTTCATTCCATGAGTCTCTCAGTAGCCCCATAAACTAGCTGGGGCAAAATGATTAAACCCATTTTTCTTTTGAGGAAACTGAGGTTCAAAGATTTGCTGCACATTAATTTGCAAGCCTTGCCCACGTTCAAATTAAAATGTGATTTAACATGCAGACATCTTATTGATACTTACATTTTCTAGGGCATGGCACTTGCATAAAGGAAGCAGGTATATAATCTACTCCCTCAGGATAAACGACCTGCATGATCTCTCTTTATGTAAGATCTTTATGTAAAATTATATAAATAAGCAAGCCTGCAGCACATTAATCAAACGCTCTCAAGCACTTTGTGGCTTGTGGCGCTAGAGTGTGTATGTGATGGGGGCAGTGGTGCTCACTCATCATCCAAACCCACATGTCACGGTAGAAACAGCCGGTCTGGATGTCAGCACTGGGTGACAGGTAACCCCAGCGGTCTCCCTGGTGACGGATGCCTCAGGGTGGAAACCTTGGCTTGGCTTGGCAGAGCCTCCTTTGGAGCATTCAGGCTGTGGAAGAATGAATGTGATCCTTTACCAATTAGCACTGGTTTCCAGGGAGCTCGCAGGCAGTCCTGGTGGGGAGGCCTGTGCCTGTGGACCAGGGCACAGCTCAGCAGAGGTGGTGGCAGCAAGATTAACGGGCCCTTTTGTCTCAAAGCACACAGGAGGGAGAAAGAGGAGGTATGGGGAGGGAAAAGATGGGGAGCAGACGGGAGGAGAGGGAAATGAAGAGAGGAAAGAAAAGAAAACGGGGGCTGCAAGAGTACACGCTCCTCTGACACCACCTTGGTTTATGTCTTCATGACCAAGGTCGAAGGTCATAGGAAGTGCAGGGGGTGATCAGCTGTCTTCTTGAGAATCCTGTAATGCCAGGTGTCCTGGATGGGAGGGAATGAGCCGGAAGGTTAACATCTCAATTAGAGGAGGAGGGACATGAGGCCAGGAGAATGAGGTCACTGCAGTGCCCTTGGCTGTTTAGAGGACTCTTTAAAATGGTGTTATGGTCACAGAACAGCAGGCCACACAGAGCTCACAGCCCCGCCTCCATCTCCTGCCCTGTTCCAGCAGAGGTGACCGAGGCCCAGGAGAGAGGCAGTGTGGCGTGATGAAAAAAGCATGAGCGTTTGGCATAAGCTTTGACCTGTTTTCCCATTCATTGGCTGTGTGACCTTGAGCAAGTTCCTTAGCCTCTCTGAGCCTCAAATTCCCTATCTATGTAATTAATCAATCAACTAATTAATTAGAGCTTTAAGTCATAGAATTTGTCGTGAATTTTAAATGACAAAGATACCATCTCAATAGCACGTGCCCTTTCCACTGAAATGTCCCCCAGCTACCAGCAGCCAAATAACCCTGCTTGTCGCATAGCACGTACTGCCTCTATGATGATTTTGTTTGTCGGTACCTCTGTTGGCCTGTTTATTGCCCCTTTGTATCTGATAGACTCTAAACCCCCAAGGACACAGATTTACCCGTCAGCTTCATTTTTGTAACCTAGACCCAGCCCAGAGCTTGGCATACAGTGAGTGCTCAGTAATAAATATTAGAATAAACAAGAAACCGTTTGGGGGGACAAAGGGGCATGAGGGAACTATTTGGAAATCTATACTTTGATTGTGATGGTGGTTACATGACTATGTTTGCCAAATTGTAGAACTACACCCCTCAAAAGGGTGGATGTTACTGTATGTAAATTAGACTTCAATATCTGACCTCTAAAAAATAGGCTCGAGGGAGCAGTGGATAAACAGAATTCAACCAAACAAAGATTCGTGTTTACTGACACCCGTTTTGTGCCAGGTTGATAGGGGGCCAGGTGCCTTCGCATTGGTTGCTGTATTTAACCCTTACAACAGCTCTGCGTAATGAGAGTCTGACTCCTCCTGTTTTATGGAGCGGGAAGCGGAGGCTCAGAGTGGTTACAAGACAGGCCAAGATTGTAAAGCTTGCT
Organism: Myotis lucifugus; assembly: GCF_000147115.1. Classification (NCBI taxonomy): domain Eukaryota; kingdom Metazoa; phylum Chordata; class Mammalia; order Chiroptera; family Vespertilionidae; genus Myotis; species Myotis lucifugus. Next base: position 417,055 of record NW_005871082.1, read on the forward strand.
GGCAGTAGAAACAAAATCCAGGTCACTTGCTCTCAGTGCCCAAGTCTCACCCAATGTTTTTCCTTCTGGGCCTCTCACCCGTCAACCCTCACATGGACATAGAAATGAAGAGCTCATTTTCCTTATGGAGAGGTAACGTATTATGCTGTTGTTGATCTTTTACACTTTAGCATGAATTAGCCAGTGAGAACCTTTCCTCAGTGAAGAGGGGCAAAGAGAGAAAGGGCTTTTTGCTGGAGACTAGGAGTGGGGTAGGATGGGAAGTAGAGTTAACATAAACAGGCCTGCAAAAGTGTCAGGTGGGGCCAGAGGATAGAAAGGAGCAGAAGGAGATAGAAGCTTACTTCACTCTCACATTAAAGAAGTTTCAAGGCACCAGTCTGGGACTACTGTAGAGGCTTCGCGATAATGTGGGACCCAGACCCTTTCCATCTTGTTGCTCCATCATACTTAGCATGTTGCCTCATGGTTCCTTAGCCACATCCTACTGGGCAGGAGCCAGAGGTTTAGGAAAATGTTTAAGAGCTGACAGCTAGTAAATGGTGAAGGACCCGAATCATCCAGGACAGATAGACATACTTTACTTGATCCAGACAGGCAAGTATACCCTACTTCATTTCCATTACCCTTGACCTCCATTGGACTGTGACCTCAGGAAGAGTAGGCACTAGGTTCTGTCCATGTGGTACCCACACGATCCAGCATGTAACCTGGCCCATAGAAGCTACTCTGGTTATGTGCACAGAGTGGAAGGAAGAATGAATGGACTCTTCAGGGGCCTGGGTGACAAAACTATGGGAGACAGATTGCTACAGATCCTCTGTATGAGCCACAGGCAAGAAAGATGAGGGCAGGACTTGAGCTGACATGGCAGCAGGGACCCTGTCATTTTTTATTCTCTCAAGTAAGAGAAGATGCATCTAGGGCTGCCTACCCAGTTGATCAGGCTCTGCACTTTACAGTTCCTGGGGGCATTGTTTTCAAACTTCAGTAATCACAAATTTGTATAGTAATTATGTCAATTTTCCAGTAGATGGCGGTAAAGCATCTTGGGTTGGGGCACTTTTTTCCACGCAAATGCACTATCTGGGCGATCTGCAGTGCTGGATGCATCTGTCTGCCACCCTCCAGTCTGCTGAAAGGTTGCCCAATACCCCGTCCCCAGCCTTGTCCCACCTCCTCTTCACTTCAAGGCTTTTCTAAATGATGCCCAGGGTCTTAGTGTTGGCCTAGGAACTTCAAGGGCAAGAGCCATTAGAGCCAGAAATCTCCAACTACATCTTTTGTCCCAAAGAAGGTAATGTTTGTGATCAGAAGCCCTGGGTTCAAGTCCAGTGTGTCCTAGTGTGTGGTCTTGGGCAAATGACCTTGTAATTCTGGAACTAGCTTCCTGTTCTGGAAAGAATGCAGGAATAATCCCTGCCCTGAACATGGCCATGCACCGCTAGCTGTAAAGCACCTCTGCCCAGGACTTCCCAGGTGACCCTGGGAGGGCATTCTGCATTATTGGGGCAGGGGCATACTGCAGATCATATGACTCCAGTTTTGTCATCTGCCACCTCCAGCCATCTTCTCCTAGGGGATCTCTCTTCTGGTCTCCACCATCCCCCCATCCCCAGGGGTTGCTTTGGCCCCCTTCAGTCTCTGCTCCAAACTCCTTAGTCCAGTAGAGTAAGTCAGCCAGTCAACAAATATTCATTGAGCATCTACTATGTGCTGGGGGCTGAACCAGTGTCTTCCAGTTGCTTATAGTCCCAGGGGGGCAATACAGTTAGCAGAGTCACCATCTTGTTTCTGAATCTTCAGACCTCATCCCATTCCTATGGGACTCTAAGGAGAAAGAGGCCTTGCCCAGTCCCCTTCCTTCCTACTTCCCAGGCCACTTAATGATATTATCTTTGACCCCCACCACTATAAACATCCTCTAAGGTCTAGAGAGGCTTAGCTGGGGTCTTCCCTGCCCCTCTCCTACTGAGGGAAGCAGAGAACAAACTCACTATGGGTTCACGTAGAATTTGGTTTGGCTGTGAAGGGGCAAGAAACCCAATAGTGGTGGTGGCTTAAATTAGGTAGACATGTATTGCCCTCTCAAGCAAATGAAGTCCAGAGCCAATACGGTCGCTCTACAGTATCAGGAAGGACCCAAACCCTTTCTAGTACCCTGTTCTGTCATCCCTCAGGTGTAGTTCTCATCATATGGTGGAGGTGGCAGTTTAGGGCTGGCAAAGCCCTTCGTGATATCAGGACTGAGCCTCCTTCTGTATCATTTCCCCGTCATTCTCAGCATGCAGCTTCCACCTCATGGTCCAAAATGGCTGCTCAAGCTCCAGCCATCAGGTCGACCTTCCAGCAGCATAAAGCAGGAAAGAAGGCTGAGCAAGGGGGTAATCTCTCTGCTTAAGGACACTCCCTGGGAGTTACTCATGATACTTACATTGGTTAGAACTTAGTTCTATGACTATGTATAGAAGAAAGAAGGCTGAGAAATTAGTCTTTATTCCAGGTAGGTCCAATTCCTGGGGAAGGAAAGGGGGATGGTTATTGAGCAACCATGAGAATTCTCTGCCACCTCTTGCCTATGAGGTTCCATCTGCCTACAGAGGGTGCCTCTACCTAGCAGTCTCCTCAGACTAAATTAGCCAGGAAAATAACCTAATAACCATAAGATCACAAAACAATAATTATACAAAGACAGTAATGAGGTAATTTGCTCTCCGAGTATAAATGACATTTGTGTTTGGCTGTGATTATCATCATTGCCAACACTCAGTACTGTCAACCCCCGTGCTTTCAGCTGCCCACAGGCCTGGTCCTGCTGTCCACAGTATCCACTCCGTCACCCCTGACACAACCCCCCACGCACCCAGCACTGTCCCCTCCTCCCTTTCTGGAATGAAATCCAGGGGAGCAGTGAGGGGGAGGCCCCGCGACAGCAGCTGCTGCACAGCGGGATCAGGAGGCGGTTGCCTTGGTGAGTTCGGCAAAGAGGCCTCGGGTGCTGTTAAATGTATTTTCCTGACGGGTCTTCTCTTTCTTGCTTAGGAGACATCTCTTGGGGGCTGAGTCCTTTCAGTCCCACCTTGTCTCTCCTCTCCCACTTTTAAAACACTCATTTCTCTGATCATTACCCATTCCTGGAAGAAGGGGACCTCAAACCCTCAGGCACCCTAGGGTGTGAGGGAGGACTGCATGTTGACACTGTTTCCCACTGCACCCTCACACCAGCCCTGCACCTCAGGTTCTCCATCCCCATTTGACAGATGAAGCCACGGAGCCCGAGAGCTGTTAGCCCGTTGGCCCTGCTCCCCTGGCTCTTAGGTGGCAGCTCTGGGAATGGAAATAGCTCTCTGACCATAAAGCCCACAACACCTCCATGAGTTATCTGTCCCAGGTAAGATTCTGACGGCAGGACTTCAAGCAGGCTGCCAGATGGCAGAGGAGATGTCTGGGGCAAGACGATGTTTACAAAAAGTGAAGGGATTAAGAAAAGAAAAAAATTCATAGACACAAGCAGCAGTGTGGTGGTTACCAGAGGGAAAGTGGGGTGGGGGAGGTAGAAGAGGGAAAGAGGGCATAAATGGTGGTGGAAGGAGACTTGACTTGGGGTGGTGAACACACAATACAATACCCAGATGATGTTATAGAATCGTACACCTGAGAAATGTAGACAATGTTATTAATCAATGTCACCCTAAAAAGTTTTTAAAAAAGAAAATGTTTGCAGCAGTGACTGTCCTCCCCCCTACTCGCTGTTTTCAGGGATAAGCTTGGAGCAGGGAGAGAAAACACAACCTTGCTGTAATGTTGGCATTAAGCCACGTAACTGGCTTGCCATCTGGGGGGACACTTGAGAGAAAAAGCTGCAGGCACCATGCTGCCCCCCTGAGATGCCTGCCCCATGCTCCCTGCCTGCTTCCCCACGCTCCAATCCCTGATCTCCAGGGACACTGGCTCCGCCATCTCTCCCACTCCCCACACTCCCGCAGTCATTCCTCCCCTTAGCAAGGGAGGCTCATGCCCCTGCCCTTAGTTCCCTATTCCACCACTTGGCTCCTCCCTCCCTACTCCCCAGTCCCAGAGCTTCTAGATCAGGGTCATGCTGGGAACTTCTCCGCTCTGCAAGGGCCAGTTCCCCAGAGAGTCCTGCACCGGAGGCCTGTCTGGGCAGCATGCTCCCTCCGGCACAGCTCCATTCACCAATCTAGGAGGGAGAGAAGCAGGTGGGGGGCTGGGAGGGCAGTTAGGGGCTAAGGCCGGCTCAGCCTACATCCTGAATCAGGACTTGGGGAGCAGGAGCTGGAAGTTCTGAAAGCTTATACAGTGGGGCCTTGACTTACGAGTTTAATTCGTTCCTTGACGGAGCTCGTAACTCAAATTACTCGTATGTCAAATCATAAAGTGAACGAGTGAGACACGTGATGCTGGGCTGATGCTGTGGCGTTCACTGTGACGTTCTCTGCGCCAACTAGCGGTGGGGTATCTGAAGCTGGCTCGTAACCCGAATTTTAGCTCGCAACTCAAAGCAAAAAATCGGCCGAGAGACAGCTCGTATCCCGAAAAACTCGTTAGTCAGGACACTCGTAAGTCAAGGCCCCACTGTATACATACATCTGCTCCTACATACAAATACATAGTCACACACATGTCAGCATGCTTGTACTCACACACCCAAACATTCACAAATACACACATACACACAAACGTGCACACACATGCACCTTAGTTCAAATTTTTCTAAGGCAGTACACGCTTGTGGTCCAGAGTCTGAGCTCTGAGATCAGACGTGTGCTTCCCACACTGCAATAAAGCTTTGAATCCACGGCTTCTTGTTTCAGAAGGCAGCAAGAGATCTGAACAACACGGGGATGCAGTCAGTGCAGGGTCAGCTTCCCACCCCCCGCGCCCCGTCTCTTGTTCCCTCCCCCGCAGCAACTGTTGTCACCACTTCATTGTGTCTCCTTCCAGAGCTGGTCTCAGTTGACAGCCTCTATTTCAGGACATGCTTACTCACAGGCACACACGCACACACGGCAGGCCACTGGCACATGCTCTGCACTCTGCTCTAGTTCCTGTTTGTGCGAACGCGCCCTCCGGGCCATCTGCAGTCCTGCTGCCGGTCTGCCAGGCTCAGGCTGCTGAAAGTTTGCCGGAAACCCTTTCCCAGCGGTACAACGCGGCTCCCGCTTATGTCCACGCACACACAGAGCGCCTCGGCCTTTCTGGTGGCGGCCTGGTGTCCCATCACGCAGGCGCACCTCGCGGTATTTACTGTGCCTGACCGGGTGAGCACGACTGTTTCAGCCGCTTGTGTGCTTTATCTGCTGCCGCCTGTGTTCTTTGGGAAGTGTGTTGCTCTTTGGGAGTGTCTGTGTGTACACAGTAGCCCACGTGGGCGTGCACATCCGTCAGAAGTGGGTGTGAAGGTGTGGCCTGGGCGGTCATTTGGCCTCTGGTACCTCACTTTCTGAATCTGTAGATGGAGACAGTCAGAGCATGGACCGCAAAGGGTGAGGAGGCGCTAGCACAGTGCCCAGCACACGACAACCAACCAACAGTAAATGTCAGCTCCTGAGGGGAGGAGCCCAGGAACGGGGTCAGTGAGGGCCCAGCTGCCTGGCAGGAGGCTGCCAGCTCCCCTGCTCAAGGCCACCAAGGTTAGATCGCAGGGCCTCAGCCTGGGAAGTCCCACACCCTTGTGATTGGGCCAGAGAGATCTGTGCCCCTGGCCAGCAGGCCAGCAGTGTGGCTGCCACAGGGAGGAGAGAGGGGAGTGAGTTAGGGGGTGTTAGGGGGCCCAGCAGCTGCACCGGAGCAGAGTGAGGAGCAGGCCTGGCTTTCCTGCTGAGTCATTCCCATGGGGCTTTGAAGGAGGGGGCAGGCCTGCTGAGAGAGAGAGAGAGAGAGAGAGAGAGAGAGAGAGAGAGAGAGAAGGGAGGGGGAGAGGAGGGAAGAGGAAAGGGGGAGAGGGAGAGGGAGAAGGGGAGGGAGAGGGAGAGAGAGAGAGAGAGAGGAGAGACTTACTTGCAACACACACACACACACACACACACACACACACACACACACACCACCCTCCCAGCTTGAGGAAAAGGAGCCCCTCCCAGCAGAGTGAGGCTTTGTTCTCTATCAAATGTAAAGGGCACGGAAACAAAGGGAAGGCTGCTCCTGCTGCCCCCTCCCCCAGGTGCCCCCTCCCCCAGCTGCCATATCTTACCCACTGTCCAGTCCTGCCCCTGCCCCTAGGACCACCGTCTTGTATGGCCCAGGATGACAGACAGTCCCAGGGACAAGCTGGTCACCCTATTTACCCTTCTCCATTTCCCTCCTCATCCTGCACCTGCCCCCTGGTCCAGTTCCCCTGTCATCACCCCAGCATGACCCCTGGGGGTGACAGAAGCTTCCTGGCTCGGAGGGGTGCTTCCACTTTGATGGGACTAGTGCTGTGGGGTACAGAGATGGGAGAGGCTGGGTCCCTGTGCCCAGAGAGGCTTATACTCTGGGGGTACAGGGTGGGGAGGCTGAGGACAGAGTTGTCTGCCAGAGCTGGGTGGGTGCTGGGTGACGGGGTGGGTCTGCCTGTGACACCTGTAAGTGACAGGGCTCTGGATGGGCTAGAGACTCAGAGGGCAGGCTGCATGGGGGACATCATGATTCCTTCCACTGAAAGTCCCTTTTTGTCTTAGAACAAAACCCCAGCACCTGACTGTTGTCTAACACCCGCTTTACACCCTTCTGGACATGTTTCTATTCACATGGACCTGTTTATGGAAAAGTCTGAATCTGACAGGATTCAAACAGGAAATGTTTTTGCTCTGTCTCTTATCTCAGCCTTCGACCATGCATGGTTAAATCTCTTCTCCTGGCCCTGAACAATATTCCTGGTAGATTCTTAGTTTTCTGATCAGATTTCCCAGTTTTGTTTTGTTTTTCTTCGGTTATTAAGAATCCAGATCAGTCCAGTCCAATTTAAAAGTTAAACATCATATGCAAATGCAGGGCAAGTCCCCTCTGCCCCCAGTGCCAGCAAGTCTGGGAAGGGGGCTGGATCCTCTCCCCCCCCCTCCCCCCCCCCCATCAGAGTGCTTTCACCTCCAGGGTTTGACCTGTGGGCGTGGGGGGGGGGGGTGGGAAGAAGGAAAGAGAGCTTAAAGGGAGCATCCTCAGGACTATACTATTGGCCAACCCTCCCTGTGATAATACCTCCTAGAGAACAGCCTTCTCAGTGGGTGAGGGGTGAAGTATC
>NW_005871082.1:424741-434380 GCF_000147115.1 Myotis lucifugus
CTATTTGTTGTATATATATATATATATATATATATATATATATATATATATATATATTAATAAAAGCATAATATGCTAACTAGACTGAACAGCCCAACGACCTCCTGGACGAAGTCGGGGCTGCGAGGGCCAAGCCCCTTGCACGAATTTTGTGCATCAGGCCTCTAGTATATATATAATTGATTTCAGAGAGGAAGAGAGAGGGAGAAATAGAAACATTAATGAGAGAGAGATTCATTGCTTGGCTGCCTCCTGCATGTCCCCTACTGGGAATGGAGCCTGCAACCTGGGCATGTGCCCTGACCAGGAATCGAACCCTGACCTGGTTCATAGGTCGGTGCTCAACCACTGAGCCATGCCGGCCGGCCTTTTTGTTGTTTTAGTTTCTATCTCTTTATTGCTGTTCTGTTTGGTGAGACATCATTCTCCCAGTTTTCTTGAGCTCTTTAAGCATATTTAAAATGGATGATTTAAAATCTTTTTAAGGAAGTCCAATGTCTGGGCATCTCAGGAACAATTTCTTTTCATCACTTCTTTTCTTGTATATGGGCCATATTTTTTTGTTTCTTTCAATGCCTCATGATTTTTTTTGTTAAAAACTAGAAACTTTGAATATTATAATGTGGCAACTCTGGGAATCAGATTCTTCCCCTCTCAGGGGTTTGCTGTTGCTGCTTGTTGTAGTAGCAGGTGTTGTGTGTTGAAAGTCTTTTCTGAGCTAATTTTGTACAATCTACACTTTTGGTTGTATGTGGCCACCGACATCCCTATTCCATTAGCTTTGTGGGCAGCTAGTGATTTGATCGAGATTTCTTTAAACATCCGGAACAGATCTCCCTCTCCGTGCCGACTAAGTTTCTGTGTTTGTGTCGGGACATGCCTTCAAACCTCCAGCAGGCAGCTTACAACGGTGCCTTCATGCTCGCCTTCTGATGGCACCAGGAATCAAACCCAATAGTGGAAGGAGACAGAGGCCAGGCACAGGAGGGAGCTTGGGGTGCACCACACAGCAACAGCAATGAATAAACAACAACTGCATACTACAGCATGACCGGATCTTTAACAGTTAATGCTGAGTAAAAGAAGCCCAAGATGAAGTATACAGAGACTGTTTCCATGAATGTCCGCTTAAAAAACAGACCAAACCGCCCAGCCGGCACGGCTCAGTGGCTAAGCATTGACCCATGAACCAGGAGACAGCTGATCGATGATTCTCTCTCATCACTGATGTTTCTCCCTCTCTCTCCCTTCCTCTCTCTGAAATAAATAAAAACATATTAATAAGACACACAGACCAAACCAAACTATATTGATGAGGGATGATGACATGATAAAGAAAAAGAAGGAAAAATTACCATTAAGGTCAGGAGAGGGTTATCTCTGGGTGGGAGACAGGTGGAGGAGAAAGGGGTGTGATTGGAAACAAGGTACCTGGCGATGATGTTCCATTTCTTGCATCGGGTAGTGGCTACCCAAGTGCTTGCTTTATGCGTATTCATTATAGTGCTCATTTTCTATACACTTCTCTGTGTGTGTATTATATTTCACAGAGTTAATCGTTTATAAACAAAGACAGGGTTCATTACGGAAAGCAGCTGCCAACGCCCAGTGATGAGCACAACAAAGCTACCTTCAGGAGCCTGGCCAGGGAGCTCAGAGGAAATCCAATAGGAAAGGCATGTTCTGTCCCAGGAGGATCTGCTGGGGAGGGTCTTTAACCTCAATAAAATATCAACACAGGGACCCAGTATATACATATTGATTTCAGAGAGAAAGGAAAAGGGAGAGAAAGATAGAAACATCAATGACGAGAGAGAATCATAGGTCGCCCTCCCCTGCACGCCCCCTACTGGGGATCAAGCCTGCAACCTGGGCATGTGCCCTGATTGGGAATCGTGACCTCCTGGTTCATAGGTCGATGCTCAACCACTGAGCCACACCGGCCGGGCTGGACCCAAGTGTGTTTTAAGGACCTAATCCTGCAGGGCATCAGCCAGGGTCAAGAGGGAATTGAAGTGAGGTGGCACGGGCTTCCCACCTCATATCTACCTGGAAATGCTGTTTAGGTAAATTCTGCCTGGGAAACCCTCCCTCTCAGATGTCATCAGGATTCCAACACAACAGTGGAACTTCCTTTGTGATGTCATCAACATTGGCCTCGGACCTGGCCCATCAGAAGTTTCCAGTATTGATAACTGCTGGTGGCTGTTGGGAGTGGCTGACAATGACTTCGCACCAATCACGGATTTCCCCTCTTCCAGGAGAGAAGTACTAGTAAAAGGGACTTCTGCTAGCTAAGAGCGCCTGCCTACTGGGGTCTTGGTGAGTGGGGCCCTGTCCGAGCCAGAGGCAAGGGGGACAGGGAGGCCCGGCTGTGCCAGCAGAGGGGAGGCCCCGATTCTCTGCCGTGGAGGGCCAAGAGGTTAGAGGGCCCTGCTTTCTCCACTCTGGCCCCACCGACCTGGGGGAATGCTAGTTTCTAATCAGGGGTCTGTGCTGTGTTCTGGACCTAAAGTTGAGGTCTAGCCTAAGCCCAAAGTGTGGTTAATCAGAGGAGACTAGAAAGTAGTTTTCCACTTCAATACGTTGCTCCCCTCCCTTCTGTACCGGAAGTCGAATCCTCTTCCGTTTGGAAAGGCAGGTTAGAGTGTGTGATAGAAGCCTGAGCTCCCAGTTGGCCCACTGCCTTGGAGAGTCTCCATCTGGCTCTTGGGGACAGGGGATACCCTAGAGCAGCGGTTCTCAACCTGTGGGTCGCGACCCCTTTGGCGGTCAAACGACCCTTTCACAAGGGTCGCCTAAGACCATCCTGCATATCAGATATTTACATTAGGATTCGTAACAGTAGCAACATGACAGTGATGAAGTAGCAACGAAAATAATTTTATGGTTGGGTCACCACATGAGGAACTGTATTTAAAGGGCCAGAAGGTTGAGAACCACTGCAGAGTATCTGGATTGTCACTTCATGTGTGAACAGTGATGTGGTTCTACTTTGAAAATACTGTCTCTGTCAGTAACATAGTTTGCATTCTGACTCCTACAGCAAAACCTGCCGCGTTTCATTCCCATCCCCCCTGCGAACCCCCACCCCACCCTACTTACTCCCTGCCTGTTAGTCCCACAAAGCACCAGGCCCTGGAGAGATGGGACATGAGTGTGGCTCTCCTGCCCCAAAGCCTAAAATCACTGGAGTTGGCCCGGCCGGTGTGGTTCTGTGGTTGAGCATTGACCCATGAACCAGGAGGTCGCAGTTCGATTCCTAGTCAGGGTACATGCCTGTTGGGAGCGTACAGGGGGCAGCCAATCAATGATTCTCTCTTATCATTGATGTTTCTATCCCTCTCCCTCTCCCTTCGCCTCTCCGAAATCAATAAAAACATTAAAAATAAAATAAATCACTGGAGTTGAACTGACGAGAAACAGAGAACACACCTTGCGGACTCTTTCCTGAGCCTCCCACCTCTTTCTTCCCTCTCACTTGGAGTTTTCCTGATCAGGTGTGGGCAGTGCAGAAAGGCCACGTGCAGTGGTGTAGATTGTGCACAGCTGTGTTTGTTTTAAGCAATTACAATCCGTCCTGCAATGAATAGTTTTGTGCGCAGGTCTTTCCGAGCTCAGGGGAGAGTTCCCGATGAAATGACTTCCAGACAACAGGGGTGAGGCCCCAGGACCACCGTGGACGCATCACACTCTTGGCAGCGAGGCTGTGCCTTTGCAGCTCTTCACCAGAATGGTCTAGGACCCCAGCAGTTTCATTAATCAATATTTCAAATCCGCTAGCAGGCCTCTGCCAAGCTCTGGCATCCAAGGTAACACAGACTTTACTCCCATAGCCATTAAGAAGTATCTGTGCTGGATACTAAGAATAAAAAGAAAAAAAAAAGAAACAATCTGACCTTCACAGGACTTATAATCTAGTGGAAGATAAAAATAAATATCAATGAATCAAAATCTTTCTGCCCCTTGAGAAAAAGTATCATCTTGAGTTTTTCGGATGCCGAAGATTTTTACCCATAAGCATACAAGTTTTATTTTATGTTAACCATTTTTGTCCAAAAACGCTTTCTAAATATATCATATAATTGCTTTCCTTTTAAAATAAAATTTCAATCAGAACATTATATTTCTCCTAATGATTCAGGGTTGTTGTCAGTAGCATATCTCCAGTGTTACCCTGTAATACAATGATGTCCCCAAGCCTCATGGAGTGAGTCTGAACCAAATGGCCCCAAACTTCTGAGTTTTCACAGTTGTCCTATTTCCTCTGCTCTTGACTTTTGCTGATTTCATGGTGCTTGCTTTTTTTTTTTTTAATGTCCTTTCTCCTTCCAGTATGCCCCTGCTCATCCGCTGTGGACTTGAAAATCAGGAGGCTAGGTTTATCAGTGAGGTTATTGGTTCAGCTGCTGTCATAGAGACCAGGGTGGTCAGCAGTCCAGGGCTCTTCCCCTCCAGGTCAGCATGAACTCAGGTTCTTCATGTCTTGTTGATTGGCCAACCCTAGGGTGTTGACTTTGTTGGCATCATCAGTGCCCGTCACCTCCATCCCCATGCCCACAGTCCAGTTTGCACAAGGGGATGTGGACAGCATGCAGCTTCTTTTTAAGAACGTGGCCAGCCCTGACCGGTTTGGCTCAGTGGATAAAGCGTCGGCCTGCGGACTCAAGGGTCCCAGGTTCGATTCCGGTTAAGGGCATGTACCTTGGTTGCGGGCACATCCCCAGTAAGGAGTGTGCAGGAGGCAGCTGATCGATGTTTCTCTCTCATCGATGTTTCTAACTCTCTATCCCTCTTCCTTCCTCTCTGTGAAAAATCAATAAAATATATTAAAAAAAAAAAAAAAGAACGTGGCCAGCCCAGCTGGAGTGGCTCACTCGGTTGAGCATTGTCCCATGCACCAAAAGGTTGCCCGTTTGATTCCCCTTCCAGGCACATACCTGGGTTTCAGGTCTGATCCCCAGTCGGGGACTGTATGGAAGGCAACCAATCGATGTTTCACTCTCATCTCTCTCTCTCTATCTATCTATCTATCTATCTCTCTATCCCTCTCCCTCTCTCCCTCCCTCCTTCCCTCCTTCCCTCCATCCTTCTCTCCCTCCTCTCTCTAAGCATGTCCTTGGGTGAGGATTAAAAATAAAAGAGTAAAGAATGTGTCCCAGAAGCAAACATATCCCTCCCATTCACATTCCTTTGGCTAGAACTTAGTTGTGTTAGTCACAGTCACTCACTGAGGTAGGTACTATGATTGGGCTCATTCAGTTGCCTATGGTGCCCATTTTACAGATGGGAAAATTAGTCTCAGAGTGGTTAAGGAACTAGTACAAGGTCACACAGCAAGTAGGAGGCAGAGCCCAGATTTAAATCAAGGTTCAACTGTATCCAAAGACCATGCTCTCCCCATGTAACACAGAGCCTTTCTAAAGGAACAGCCATTACCTCCATGCACAAGACCCTTGGTTCTTCCTCCCTGGGGTCAGACACTTGTCTCGAGGAAGCTGACAGAGGACAAACTGCTTCTGTCCAGGTTCTACTCTTCCCCCAGGACCATCACAGCAGCAACTAGTGTTTACTGATCATCACCCACTTTGTATACAATATCTCATTTAACCCTCACAACCACGATTTAAGGTTGTTATTATTATTTCCCCCATTTTATAGATGCAAAGAATGAAGCTCAGAGGGGTCAAGTCCTGTATTTAAGTGGCCCAGACGTGATTCAAATCAAGGCAGCTAGAGTTCTTAAACACTGCTCTTATATGTATCTGGCTTATCTTTGTTATCCTAGAAGAGAGTGATAGAAATGTTTGGACCAGAGGGACCTTAGACCCCGACTAGCCCAATGCTTTCTGTATTATAGATGAGAGGGAAAACAGAGAGATCAAGCAAGTTACCCAAGATTGCACAGCACACTAACAGCTGAGCCAGGGCTAGAACCAGACCCCTGATGCCCTCTTGCTCCTGTACAATAGATGGCCAAAAGCCTGACTGTCCCATGAAAGAATAAAAACTAATGAATGGGTGAGTGAGAGAAGAACTGGATAGACAGAATGTGTCTTGTGGCTCACTTTGAATTTTCATAGAGTGGCTGGATCAGAAGAACCAGAGGGTAGGGATTGGGGGTGGGAGGCAGGTGCTTGGCAAGGAGAGACATAATCAGGGTGTGCCCACCTGGAGGGGGCACTGTGCTGCTGGGTATGAGGAACCAACCCATGAAAGCATAGCTACCCTTTGAGCCCCGCCCCTTAACCCTGTGTTCACACTGCTGCCTCTATCACTTTCTTAGTATATTACTAACATCTCTACTAACACTATTGAGAGCCATGTTCACATCCTGTTTAGCAGCCCTCCTCTCCCATTAGCTTTTGTACAGCAAGTCCTGGACAATGTCTATTAGATAAACGCACCTCGGCCCCTCCCTGGGAGAGAGCGAGAGTGGCTGTTGACTCCTGCCCCTTACCTTTCACACTGACCTTTGGAGGTTCAGACACTGGCTCCTGCCTCCAAACTAGTCCCCTCTAGTAGAGTGGCCAGGATTTCGATGAAACTGGAGACCTGCAGACTGTGCCCCACAGCAAACTGGACAAGACCCAGCCCACTCCCTTGGACTTCCCGAGCCAGCGAGCGAGTGGAGCGATGGCCAGTGTATGGATCTTTCCTTCGCTGGGGAAGAAGGAGGCAGAAACAGCCACTGGGCCGGTGCCAGGAGCTGGTCCCTGGGTGGGGCCGAGTGCTGCTACCTTTGTGGGGTTGTGCGTTTTGGGGTGTTCTGTGTTTATGCTTTGGCTGGCAGGGTTGGGGAGGTTGGTAAGGAACATGCCTCCGTGGACAGCTTGGGTGGGGTGAGAGCTGGAGCGTAGGCAGAGAGGAGCAAGACAGCAGGCAGACAGGGACCGGTAGCCTGTGCGTTTGGGGTGGTAATTTGCAGACGGTTCCTGGTCTAGGTCTCTGAGGCGGAGCCTGGGCCTCTGTCTGAGATGGTCCCGCCCGGGTTTCCCCAGCGGCGGGTCGGAGCAGCCTGGGGCGGGGCCAAGGTCGGCTCCAGCCGGGAGGAGCCGGGATGCCGCTCCCGCGGTGCTGCTGGGGGGAATTTGTCGAATGTCCCTTGGCAGGGGGGCTGGCTTCACCCACCCGGTGAGGAGGAGGACCCGCTGGCAGTCTCCTCCCAGATCCGGAGCGAGTGTCTGTCACCGCATCTCCGCGGCCTGAACACCTTGCCTGGGGCTGGGCCGTGGCACGGAGGGCGCAGAAGTGGTGAGCACGCGGTGGTTGGAGCCCCGCATCGGGGTGGGAGAAGGAGCGCAGAATCCGGGTCTTCCACGAGGTGGGGGTGGGGGGGAGAGGGGGGGCTGCGTGCTCTGTGCTGTCAGGGACCTCTGAGTGGGAGGGGTGGGGGTGGGGGCGACTGCGCCACACTCCTTTGCCTCGCTGGCTTGGCCCGGCCTGGACCCAGGGGAGGGTGGATGGAATGATCCGTCAACTGGGGAGGGCGGAGGGCCGTGTGTCTGGGTCGATCGTCTTCCCGGGTGGTGGAGGAGGAGGGTGCGGGGGGAGGAGGGTGGGTGGGAGGCTTGCCTGGGGGTCCCCGGCCGCCTGCTGACAGCCAGCTGGGAGTTGCCTCCCTAGACCACCCCCACCCAGGGATTCCCCCTGGCTGTGCCGCCCACTCTCGGGCTGAGCTGGGAGGGGTGCGCGCTGCCTCTGCGATCTTCTCTACCGTGAGGAGGGACCACAGCGTCGCCACTGAGCTGCCGCCGGATGGGGTCGCATTCTATGCTGGGTGGGCTGGGCTCCCGGGCCCCCAGGGGCAAAGGATGCTGCCTTCTCTCCCATGCTTTCAAAGAAAGCTTCCTGCCTTCATCCTGGCCTTGGCCGAGAGAGAGAAAGTTTGCATTTGGATGGTGGACCTGGGCAACCTGAGAGCTGGCCTCCCAGGCAGTGCCATGACCGATGCTCTCGGGAGGGCCAGGGGCCAGTCTTGCTCTCTAGATCTCCAGTCCCATCTTCAGTGGACTCCCCCACCCAGCGCCCCTTTCCTCATCCCTGAGGAGGAGGGAGTTACAACTTCCGCCTGGGGCCCCAGGGTGTCATGGGAACACTGTGGGGATCTGAATTGTCGGGGACAGGAAAAAATTGCTCATGAAAAATGCTCATCTGAGCAGAGGGTATATGGGCGTGGGGGAGAGGGTGCCCCGTTCCAGGCGTCAGGCTCCTATTCCAGCCTTGATGGAAGCCAAGTGGCAGTTCCCAGGCTGCTGGGGGAAGGATGGGGACAGCCCACGCCTGCTGGCAAAGAGGCAGGAGGACCACATTGGCCAGTCTGCCTTCTCTCAGCATCACCCTCGTGGTGTATCCCCTCATCCCTACTCTCTCCCAACTCCTGTCCCCAGGAGAAATGGGCCTGAGATTTTGCCCTGGAGGGGAACTTTTCCCGAATTCACCTCGTCCTCCTACTCCACGGGGCAGATGCCTTTCTTTGGAGGAAAATTGAGGTGGGGAGAGAGCAATATTTTCGAGCTGGAGCCAGCCAGCATCATTGGGTGGATGGGGAAAATGAGGCAAGTTTCTCCAGGTCTCTTACCTACATACAGGCCTCCTGACGCCCTGCCCACGTCAGGGCAGACTGGACAAGGCCTCATCCTCTCTCCTCTCTCCCCCCACAGTCCCCAGCCCTGGTAAGAGGAGGCTCCTGGTAGGTGGAGGGGGTGTCAGTAACAATGACAGCCCCAGCTTTTTCTCTTCCTTTAAGATACGTTTTCAAGTTACGTGGGAAAGAAGCAAATGGAACAGGGGGCCAAAGTGACTGGGTCATCTTCTCGCTGTGCACCCACAGCGGACACACAATTTCTAGGGGCTTCTCGGAGCCAAGAGCAGCTATCTCTCCTGCCTGGGTGCCCGCAGCGGTGACCACAGCAGGAGGGGCCCACGGCAGAGCGACCTCTATGACAGCCTGTTATTCTGAGTTGAAGGGAGTTACCTTGTGTGTGTTTCAGACACAGCCTCTGAGCACAGAGCTCGGAAGCTGGCTTCTGGGGATCAGGCATGCCCTGGCTGCATGAGGATCCCCAGTAATCACTGGGGTGACCTGTGGGAGAGGTTGGGGTTCCCAGGAAACCAGATGAGACCGGGCTGCCAGAGAGGGGAGAGGATCCACCATGTGTCGGGCTGCCAGTAGGGTCCCTGCCGGCTCTTCTCCAGGAGGAAGGCCGCTGCCTCACAGTCCGGGAAAGTGGTGGCATGTCCCTCCCAGTGAGCAGAGGCAGAGGCAGGCCTCGGAGAGGCCTCTGGGCCGTGGGAAGAGAGCCTCTTGCAGAACATAGCACCTCGTTCTGGACCAGAGCCCCTATAGGCTGGCACTCTGCCCTCAGTTTCCCTACCTGACAGCTGGGCATGCAAACACCATCCCCAGATGGATGGGCGGGCTTTGGAAACCTGTCAAGTGTTTATTAGAGATGGGAAGTGTTATTCCTGGAGACTCTGGGCTCATTTGAAGCCATCTGTTCCCGGCCTCCACGGGGGAACGGTGGCTGTTCCCTCTACCCCCAGCGCCAGTCCAGGCTTGGAAGGCAGGCTGTCCCCCCCAACCCACTTCAAGTTGGGTCTTGGCCCCAAGGACCTCCTCCCCCCCCCCCCCCCCCC
>NW_005871082.1:435021-443145 GCF_000147115.1 Myotis lucifugus
TTCCTGAAGAGCAGCTGGTGGGAGAGCCATAGAGATAATGGGCATAAAGTTCTGGGAGCTCTTTGCACAGATGGTCCAGGATGACAGGCACAGGGCATTCAGGGCCATGAGTGGGAACAAAAGTGCTTAGGGGAAGTGCTCAGCTTCAAGTGAGATCAGCAGCTTTTAGTGCATTGTTTGCCTGAGGTGGGCCCGGCACTCACGCCTCTTCCCTGTCCTGGGAGAGCATGGTTTTCGCAGCGTACACACCTACCTGCGTGAGTGGTGTCGATCAGATTCCTGTTCTTGCCCATGAGTTGGCTGGTGCAACTCATGCAAAATAGGATCATAGAGGGAGCTGAGATGAGAACAGGGGGTGTGGGAGGGTGGGGGGCAGCTCTAGAGGTATGATGTGTTCTTGTTCTAGATCTGTCTGGATGGCTCTGGGCCGACCGAGGGTGGCTCTTTAGAAGAAGAGCACCTGTGGCCAGAACTCTGCGTCCTGTGTTTCCAGGGGAGGGTTGGCACCTGAGCTGCCATGTTACTTCCCAGCACCCTTGGGGCTGGCACTGAAACATATAGAGCCTGGGTGAGAGAAGAGGGGGTGCCTTCTTGTCACCCCCTGCCTCCTCCTGGTGATTGGCAATGTTCCAAAAGGGAACGAAGCCTGAACCTACTTAGAAAACCAGGATCCACGTGTCCTAGACTCTCGCCTTCTGCTCTTCCCACCCTTCGACTCTGCGGTTTTGCACCAGCAACCTCACGATGCGCTCAGAAGAGCTGGGCTGGGGTGGCGGAGATACACCACCACCCTGGGCCTGCAGACCCTTGTTCATGCCAAGTCAGGGCCTCTGTCATCCTCAGAAGCAGAGGGGCCAGGCCAGCTTCCAGCGGGAAGCCAAGCCTTTCCTCCCCATCACTGAGTGGTCTCACTAAGGAAGGTGGCCCTGGGGACAGGAGTCTCCCCCCAAAACTGGCTGAGTCTTTTCACAATTGCGTCCAATCAGAGAGACACTGGCCTCAGGCCACAGGGTCTTGGCAAAGAGCAAGGCATCCTGAGGGCTTTGGAGAGAGACATATGGCCAGTTGGCCTGCGATATGGCTGTGTTGAGTTTTTGATGTGGAGGCCTCATCACCTGGGGTGTCCTGAGTGGTAGTGACTGATAATAGGCTGGAAATGCCACAGAAGGTACTGGACACTCACCCTGGGCTCCGTGGGAGACCAGCTGTGCTTTGGGGGGGTCATGGGAGCATGGAGGACAAGGCGAGTCCTGGGAGGCACTGAGGAGCTGCGTTCCCGCCTGCTTCACGCCTGCTCACTTCTCTCCTGTGAATCTTTTCTTCACAACATGGGGAAGTAATCCCAGCACAGGGCCATCGAGGGTGAATGGGAGGAAGCAGAAAGGTGCCCAGCATGTGCCTAGTGACTGAGAGCCCCCTTCTTTCTATTTGCTCGCCCCTTTACCTGCTCAGAGGCGGGCTGCCCAGGGGTCTCTGGGCTGGTAGTGCTGACCAACAATGTTGACTGCTCCAGGCACTCTTTGAGCTGTTCCCTTCAAAAGAACTTCAGATGCCCGGAGACCTGGCAGAGGGGGACATCTTCTCAGAACCAGAGGGTGTTGGGGGAATTGGCAAGCATGGCGGTACAGCACACAAGTGTTGGGAATGAGGAATCCCTGGGCTGGGACTTCGGGTGCTCAGGCCTGGGAATTAGGCCAGGCTTTGGGGAGACCCTCCCGGGTACCAGAAGAACAGTAGTCTGCACAGTGTCACTGGCCTGAGTCCTGGTGCCACTCAGCCACCTCACATTCCTTCTCCCTCCTTTTTAATCCTTTGCACACCCCAGGGGAAGGCAGAGTGGATGTGGGTAGCCCACTTGATAGATGCAAAAGCTGAGGCTCAGAGAGTTAGTAATAGCCACATAGCCACAATCACACAGATGCACAGAAGTGGCAGAACCCAACTGCCCCCCCCACTCTCCCACCCCACCCCGTGTCACAGCAGTCTGACCCCAGTGGAGTGTTCCTCCCCCTGAGCCTAGCGGGTACCCCCCCCACCCCTCCCAGCTCACCTGCTTGCACTGCTGGTGGTTTTGCTGAAGTTGCTTAAGACAAAAGGACTTGGAAGTGAAGGTCATGCATTTCTCCCCTTCCCCTCCACTCTGGGCAGGGTGCCCAGAGCTGGGTTCTGCTGAAGGACAGCAGGCAATGGAAAGATTGATTCACCCACCCCTACCCCACGCCCTGGGACACATTGAAGGTGTGTTTAGGGGGCCCAGCCTGAGCCGAGGCAGGGGGAGGAGACGCAGTACAGCCAGGCCCTGGCTCCATGCTTCATGGAGGGGCTCCTTGGGGCCCTGGCTCAGGCACCTGCATGGAGCTGTGAGCTGTGGGGACGGAGGGGACAGGAAACATTGTGCAAGTCCCTGGCCCTGGGCTCACAGAGCTGCAAAGTGGAGGAGCAGGAGGACCCAGGTCCCAGAGCTCTCCTGTGGGTCCGGGGAGGAAACCCAGCCCAGGCAGCTCAGATCTGTTCCTGGCAGAGCCTGAAGAGCAGGCTCCGGGTCTAGGCCTTATTCCAGGGCTGGGCATTTCAACTATCTGCCTGCTTATTGGATGAATCATCTTTGAGCCCAGCTCTGACCCGGTCACTTCTCACTGGCTCCCCAGAGCCTGCCGTGGAAGACTCATCTGGGATGAAGCACAAACTATCTCTTGTCTAGCCTGCCTCCCTGCTTCCGGGCCCTTCCCTCACCCTCTGCTCTGGCTCAGGGCTCTCCTGGGTGGGCAGGATGGATCAGATCAACTTGAAGTTTTTACAAAATACACACACCCTGCTTTTCTACCCTGCCCACTTCCTGCTTGGCTAAGAACCACTACTCTGGCAAATCAAACATGTCCAAACTGTCTCATCCACCTCCTCCGCCAGCCCAGTCCTTGTCCTCATCCCCATCCTCATCTGTTCAGTCTCATTGCCCTTCAATCCCAATTTGAATGCCACCTCCTCCATGAAGCCTTCCTTGGATGGCAACCAGAGGAAGCTCATAGCCTTTAATGTACTTTTCCCATTTCAATCTGTCTCTTCTACTAGACTAGCGGTTCTCAACCTGTGGGTCGAGACCCTTCTGGGGGTCGAGCGACCCTTTCACAGGGGTCGCCTAAGACCATCAGAAAACACACATATAATTACATATTTTTTTGTGATTAATCACTATGCTTTAATTATGTTCAATTTGTAACAATGAAAATACGTCCTGCATATCAGATATTTACATTATGATTCATAACAGTAGCAAAATTACAGTTATGAAGTAGCGACGAAAATAATTTTATGTGGGGGTCACCACAACGTGAGGAACTGTATTAAAGGGTCGTGGCATTAGGAAGGTTGAGAACCACTGTACTAGACAGTGAGCTCATCCTTTCATCTATCAAGTGCTCATAGAGTGCGAGTCCCACATGTGTGCGCTGGTAATTCCTGGGGAAAGGGCAGGTAGGCAAGTCAACAGATCCTGACAACAGCTTCGGAAATGCTATAATAACGTCAGTACAGAGCGTCAGGGGACATTTTGGCAATGGCAATTAAAGCTGAAAATGTGCATATTTTATGACCAACAGTTTCAAACCTAGGAGTATAATTACCTAGAGAAACTCACACGTGTGCATAAGGAGACAGTTACAGGGATATCAAGGGCACAATGTTTGAAACACAAAGAAGAGGTCTTAACCTCAATACCTTCAGTACCTATGATAATGGAGTAGACCAGTGGTCGGCAAACTGCGGCTCGCGAGCCACATGCAGCTCTTTGGCCCCTTGAGTGTGGCTCTTCCACAAAATACCGACTTCTGCGCATGGGCCACAAAATTTCAATCACACTGTATGTGTGCGCCTGCACGTGGTATTTTGTGGAAGAGCCACACTCAAGGGGCCAAAGAGCCGCATGTGGCTTGCGAGCCGCAGTTTGCCGACCACTAGAGTAGACAACTAAAACTGTGATGTTATACAGCAGTTAATATATATATATAAGATTGGGGAATTTTATGTTTTGTAATTATCTAGATATATAAAAGCCTAAGCGACTGTCGGACCGTCCGACCATCTGACCAGTAGCTATGATGCCCAATGACCATCAGGGGGCAGACGCTCAATGCAGGAGCTGCCGAGCTATGGTGACTTAGCAGCTGTGGTTCTCGGGTGACGCACCAGGAACCAGAGAGGAGGGAGCCTGATTCCGGGGTGGGTCACCCTAGAACCGCTCTCTCGCAATCCGGGCCCCCTTTGTTGTCAGAGAGCCAGTTTCGGCCTCATCCCTGAAGGCCAGGCCAAGGGACCCCACCGGTACACAAATCCATGCAGCGGGCCTCCAGTACCTTAATAAAGCTGATATACTAGTATACATACACATTTCTGTATTAACATGAATAAATCTCAAAAACAATATTGCAAGAAAGGGAAACGCAGAATAATGCCGTTAGCGAAAATTCAATGTTAATAACAATCACAAAGCAACACTATCTATGATTTATGGATGCAGACATGTTGCCGTGTTGCATTCCTACCGAGTTTATGCTTCTAGTTATCTTCAGAGAGGGAAGGGAGCTGGGACAGGCGAAAAGGAAGGCCTTCTCATTTGTCAGTAACACTTTTAACAAAAAAGATCTGAAGCACAAATGACAGATTGTTACCATTGGTCAATTCTGTTGGCTTTATACTTTTACCTGTTTTATATTGAAATTATTTCAAAATTAAACAAAAAAGTAGCCTGGGACATCAGAGGAAAGGTGCCAACTTTTCCCTGGGAAGTCAGGGGAGGTTGGGAAGGAGGCGCCAGCTGGGTGTCGAAGGCAGGGTGGGAGCTGGGTTGAACTGGGTGCGGGGAGCTGGGGAAGGAGATGCAGGGGTTCAAGGCCGGGGACTCAGGAGCAGGCTCTCTGCCCTTTTCCGTGTTTGATGGATGACTTGTGTTTGTAAGGCTGCCCCTCCCTCGCCACCTTTCTCACCCTCGTCCCTGGTTCCAGCTCCTCGATTTCTGGGCTGTGAACATAGTCCATAGGCTCCGGCAGCTCGTAGGGGCGTGGGGATGATGTGTCATGTGATGATTTTTTAAGTCTAGATAATCTAATAGCCAAATATATGAAACTGAACATTAAAAATGGGATAGCCAAATATATGAAACTGAACATTAAAAATGGGAAGTAGCCGAAACCGGTTTGGCTCAGTGGATAGAGCGTCGGCCTGCGGACTGAAAGGTCCCAGGTTCGATTCCGGTCAAGGGCATGTAACTTGGTTGGTTGCGGGCACATCCCCAGTAGGAGATGTGCAGGAGGCAGCTGATCGATGTTTCTCTCTCTCCCTTCCTCTCTGTAAAAAATCAATAAAATATATATATTTTTTTAAAAATGGGAAGTAGCCACTGATACAGGAAAAATAGAATCCGTAGAGGATACCATGCTCGACCACATGCAAATTCAGTTGAAAACCAACTGAAATTGATAGTTTTCTGAGAAAGTATAAACCATTAGTTTGGCTCCAGAAGAACTAGAAAACCCCAACAGACCAATAATCATGGAAGAAATTGAGTGTTCATCAAACTCCACTCCAAAAAAAATCCAGATTTGGCTGTTTTAATTTCTAACAAACCTTCAAGGAAGAGATAATTCCAATGTCATTTAAATTGTACCAACAGTACCAGATCACAGATAAGGAAAGATTCCAAATTATTTTATAAAGCCACACAACACTGACAAAGATGACACAAAACACACACAAAAAATTACTCTTAAAAATCTTATTTATGAATATTGGTGCACTTTTTATGAATTAATAAGAACAAATAGAATCACACAGCATTATGTTAAAAAATGAATACACCACAAGCAAGTGAGGCTATATTCCAGAAATACAGATTCAGTATTAGGAGAATTATTCATATAATTAAACAAAGTAATAGTTAAAAAGAGATGAAAAATCATATAAACAGCTCCATAAGTGTTAAAAATGCCTAAAAGTCACTTGATAAACTTGAACATATGTCTCTAATATTTATCAGAAATAGATGGGTATTGCTGAACATGGTTTTATGCATGTATGTGTATATGTGTGGTATACAGACATACGTACATACAAGGAAAAAATGACCACCATTCCCTTTATTCTTTAACACTTCTCTAGAAATACAAGTAAATACAAATTTTGAAAATAGAAGTTATAAAAGGAGGCCAATTTATCAATTAAAATTGCAGATAAGATTGATCCCCTGGAATAAAAAAGAACAAGGCAGTCCATTGAAAACACTGTTTTAGAAACAATAAAAATATACTAAGATGACTGCTAATAAATATTAAAACAAAAATTGTATAGCTTTTCTATGCATAAATGTTAGCCTCTTAAAATATAATGGAAGGAAACATTTGCAATATCAGTAAAAGTGCTAAACATACGGAAAGTCTAACCAGCATTGGCAAGAACAGCTCTTATTAATGCTGTTCACTCCTTGTTCCCAGCCCTGAGACCTAATACAGGGTGGGGCAGCCCTGGCTGGTGTGGCTCAGTTGATGGGAGCATCGGCCTGCGGACCAGACCGAGGGGTCTCAGGTTCAATCCCTGGTCAAGGACATGTACTTGGGTTGCAGGTTCAAACCCCAGCCTGCGTGTGGGAGGCAACCAATCAATCTCTCTCTCTCTCTTTCCGCCTCCCTTTCACTCTCTCTAAAAATCAATGGAAAAAATATCCTCGGGTGAGGATTAACCAAAAAAATTTGGTTAAAAACACAGGGTGGGGCAAAAGTAGGTTTACAGTTGTGAGACATGAAACAGTTTATTCTTGTATTATTATTTATTAGTTAGTATATTGTTTTCCATAGGGACAACTGTAAGTCTACTTTTGCCCCACCCTGTAGATATTGGTCCAGTGGTGGAACTGGCTCACAAATCAATGGAACAGAAAGGTGTATTTAGACAAAGACAAAGCACATTTGCTATGTAGCGGTGATCATAATAATCGGCAACTTATGGTGGTTCCCATGTGCCAGGCACTGTTCTGTACCCCTTACCTACAGCCTAACACGTGATGTATCCTGGAGAACATTCCATGTGCACTGGAGAAGAATGTGCATTCTGCTACTGTTGGGTCCAGTTGGTCTATGCAGCGGTTCTCAACCTGTGGGTCGCGACCCCTTTGGCAGTCAAACGACCCTTTCACAAGGGTCACCTAAGACCATCCTGCATAACAGATATTTACATTATGATTCATAACAGTAGCAACATTACAGTTATGAAGTAGCAACGAAAATAATTTTATGGTTGGGTCACAACATGAGGAACTGTATTGAAAGGGCCAGAAGGTTGAGAACCACTGGATAGTGTTGAAGATATTTAAGTCCTCTGTTTCCTTATTGATATTCAGTCTGGTTGTTCTACCCATTATTCAAAGTAGTTTATTGAAATCTATTTTTGTGCCACTATTTCTCCCTTCACCTCTGTCAATGTTTGCTTTATATATCTGGGTACTCTGCTGTTAGGTGTATATATATATTCATAATTGCTATATCTTCCTGGAGAATTGATCTTTTATAATTATACTAGAGGCCCGGTGCACAAAATTCATGCATGGGTGGGGCCCCTAGGCCTGACTGGAGATCATGGCTGATTGGGGCCAGGCCGATCAGGGCTGGGCCGATTGGGGCCTGCCAGCCAGGGGGGAGGATTGGGGGGGGGGGGATTGCAGGAGATTGGCCACCAGCCCTCCTGGGAAAGGGGCCGTGTCCGCCGCCACCCACCCCTTGTTCCCCGTCCCAGCCCGGGGCTCAAAGGCCCTGGCAGGGTTGGGAGAGGAGGCCACGGTCACCAGGACAGGCACAGAAGGAACAGACACTGGACACCAATGCTACCATCAAGGTTCCCCAGCTCCTCCCCCCCACTCCGCCCCCCCCCCTCTTCCTTCCCTCGCCTCTGTGCCTGCAGGCTGCGGGGAGGGACAGGGTGCAGGAGGTTGGCCGCCAGCCCTGAGGAGGAAGCCGGCCCTCCGCCCCCATGGGAAAGGGGCCGCGTCCACCCCACCCACCCCCAGTTCCCCGTCCCAGCCCGGGGCCTGCCAGCATGGGGGAGAAACCACAGGAAGTTGGCCAGCCGGGGGAGGTTGGCTGT
>NW_005871082.1:443303-459433 GCF_000147115.1 Myotis lucifugus
AGAGGAAAAACCCCTCATTGTTTTCCATGGAAGTTTTTGCCTAGACTCTTTTTGTAAAATAGAGAAGGCCCTTCTCCCCCTCTTTTTGGGTCCATTGCAAGGAAATGTCTCTTTCCTCCTTTTCCCTGCAGGCTAGGGTGGCTTTATAGCTGAGGGAGTCTCCTGAGACAGCACATGGTTGCATCTCTCTCCACCCTTTATCTGAATAACTCATTTACTCCTCACAGTAACCCTCTGCAGAGGGTGCTATTGTGGTCCCCACTTTTAGATGAGGAAACTGAGACACAGGAAGGTTAGGTAACTTCTAGATCTCATGAAATTGGAATTTGAACTAGCACTTGACTCAGAGGTCATGCTGTCTGTACCCATCCTACTGCACAGATAAATTGAGATTTTTAATCTTGAGGGAGGCTGATGGTGGGGGAAGGAAATGGATTATTCAAACATGATTTTGAAACATCTAGCTAGCCTCTCGGGAGAAAAAATAAATCTGGGCCCTTACACCAAAGTAAATTCTAGAAGGAAAAGATTAAAAGGAAGGAAAGATTAAAAAGAAAGAAAGAAAACCTTAACAATGCTATTGAAAAACACAAGCAAATATTTTTAGGATCCTCTAGTAGGAAATACTTTTGACTACAGAAAAATCTGAAATTCATGTAAGCAAAAGATGCCATAAGTAATGTTAAAAAAGAGAAAGATGACAATTTGCAATACACATAACAAAAAGTTAGTTGCCTTCATTCAGAAAAACCTCTTAACAATCAGTAAGATAAATTAGGAAAGATATAAACAGTTCACAGAAAAATAAATGCCAAGGCCAATTAATCAATAAACATGAAAATAATGTCTGCCCTTTCTGATGATTAAGAATTACACATTGAGCCCGGCCAGCATGACTCAGGGGTTGACCGTCGACCTATGAACCAGGAGATCACAGTTCGATTCCCCGTCAGGGCACATGCCCCAGTTGTGGGCTCAGTCCTCAGTGTGGGGCTTGCAGGAGGCAGCTGATCAATGATTCTCTCTCATCATTAACGCACCGTGCTGTCCAGGGTGGAGGGCAGAGGCACTCTCATGCACCGCTGGGCAGTGCTAACTGGTTCATCCTCTTTGAAGGCGATTTGACAATATCTATCAGAATCTTAGATATACCTACATTTTAACTCCTAACCCCGGGATTTATTCTTCAGCTAAACTCACACATATGCACAAAGATACATAATCATAGGCGTTCATTGCAGCTTTGTTTGTGCAGCAAAAATGTCGAAGCAACCGAAACATCCATTGACAGGACAGGTTCGTGTAAATTATAGCCTCCTTCACGGGAACTCTATGAGCTGCTACATGAATGATCTATGTTGCTATGGATAGATGTGTGATGTATATTAACTAACACAGAGTACCAGGAATGTGTCCCTGGTTGGGTTTAAAATAAAACACAGGCATAGATACGTATTTGTCAATATTTATGGAAAAACTTTTGGGAGAAAACTTAAGGAACTTGACCGTGTTTATATTTGGGGTGGAACAGAGGTCTGGGATAGTAGGCAGACTTTTCATTATGGGTATTATTTTTAGTGGTTTTCTTTTTTTTTTTCCCCATAAGCACATTATTTTCTGAATTTAAAAAGACTATTTATAAAGGAACCGATTATAAGGAATAATACTATTTAAGATGCTTCACCCTGAACTTTCTTTTCAAATTCTTACCTCAGTGGGTTCACCAGGTTTTTTTTGTTTGTTTGTTTTTTTAAATATATATTTTTATTTATTTCAGAGAGGAAGGAAGAGGGGAGAGAGAGATAGAAACATCAATGATGAAAAAGAGAATCATTGATCGGCTGCCTCCTGCATGCCCCCACTGGGGATCAAGCTGGCAACCCCGGGAATGTGCCCTTGCCTGGAATCGAACCTGGGACCCTTCAGTCCACAGGCTGACGCTCTATCCACTGAGTCAAACCAGCCAGGGCGGTTCACCAGTTTTGACACTAAAGTTTTACACCTGGAAGGGCCCAAGAGACGTTTCCAACCTTCATTTTGTCCATGAGGAAAGGGAGGCCTAGGGAGGTTTCAGCAAGCGGCCCAGACCCCCTGGCCGGTCTGTCTGCAGAGACTGGGCTGCTCTGATGCTGCTCTCAGGAGAGGGACTGATGGCCCTTTATGCATGTGACCAAAGCTCCGTCCTTGGACTTTTCCCAGCACATAGTCCAGCGAGTCTTATTCCATGTGCATCGACGTGGGGAACCTATTACAGTGCAGAGTCCCGGGTGCCTTCCTGAAGAGTCTGATCAGTGGGCTAGGGCAGGGCCTTTAAACCTGCATGTTAGCAATGTCCCCACCAAATGATTCTGATGTCCCATTTGAAGTCACCCGATGGCTCTGGGCCCCTCTGACCTCCCCCGGGCAGTCCTGCTGGTAGTGTCTGTGTATCTAGGCTGAAGCCCCCCATTCCAGCGAGGAAAGTAGGGTGCTCCCATGGAAGTGCTTGGACCCCCAAGGCAGTGCTCCATCCATGGTCCCCCTCCCCTCTGGACCCTTCAGCTGAGATGAAGGATGGCCCTTGCTCACTCACCCCAGGGTGGGGGGCAGACTGAGAGTCATAGCTGCATCTGGGGTGCCCCTCACCCTGTCAGGGCTCCCCTGAAGCAGGCCTTGGGGAAAGATGCTGACCAGCATATTGGACCTGGGAGGGACCTGGCCTGCTTGGACGGGGGGAGGAGGCCAGGGGAGGCCTGGGATCCATGCCCGCCGGCACTGACGGTGCTTCATTGTCCCTGTGCCACAGAGCCTTGCGCCAGCCACCTTCGTGGTTAGGAGTCCAGCTGGGCGGTGGCTGGGCCCCTCGGAAGCCCCCGACGACAGATCTAGAGGAGGGACGGCTGGTGACAGCCCATCTGCCTGAGCCCCAAACCTCCCCTGCTGCCCAGGTAGGTGCTCTTGCCATTCTCCCACTCAGCAGGGCTAAGCCCCTCGCACCAGCTCCTTCCTCAGCCTGGAAAATGTGGCCTGAGGCTCTCCTGTCAGTGCTGGGCAAAGGCCATTCCGAAGCCCCCAAACCCACAACCTGATGGGGAGAGGGTGCAGGATGGGCCCATCCCATCTCCAAAGAACATTATTCCAGAGGACCCTGGCTCCCAAGGCCTGGGGGGGGGGGGCAAAGGCTCTCTGGCTCTGGTTAGGACGCCCCCTACTCCACAGAAATGCCCCCCAAGGGCTGCCAGCTGGGTCCCCGGAATGGCTCTTGCCCAGCTGGCCCTGGTTTGGGACAGGCCCAGAGCCCAGCCAGACATGGCTGTTCTGAGAGTTCCCTGCCTCTCAACCCGCTTTCCTTGAGAAAGGGTTATGACAAATGGTATCTTCATAGACCGTTAGAGCTGGGAGGGATGGTGGTACAGTCAACCTCAACCTCGTTTGACTTCTCAAGCATTAGTGTCATTTAAAATGGCCTGGCCGATGTGGCTCAGTGGTTGAGTGTGGACCTATGAACTAGGAGGTCATGGTCCGATCCCTGGTCAGGGCACATGCCTGGGATTGTGGGCTCGATCCCCAGTAGGGGGTGTGGAAGAGGCAACCGAGCAATGATTCTCTCTCATCACTGATGTTTCTGTCTCTCTCTCCCTCTCCCTTCCTCTCTGAAATCAATAAAAATATATTCAAAAAATAAAATCAATTAAAACATTCAAAAAAAATTTTTTTAAGGTTGTAACTGAACAGCTCAGAGGACTCAGGTATAAGCTGGTCAGAACAGCACAGGAAGCCAGGGTCTCAGGCAGCCCTTCGCGGTTCAGCTGCCTCCTCCCTGCCCTGCCTCCGCCAGCTCCTCCACACACACACACACACACACACACACACACACACACAGCCTCTGCCCCCCACAGCCTCTGCCCCTCGCTCCTTTCCTATCTTTCCACCCATCTGGTGACTCCTAGCAACACCCCGCCCCGCCCCTTGTGAGAGAGACAGGAGGTGATTAAACCTCCAAAGCTGGAAGGTATAAAGCCAGGTTAGCATCTAAGTGAGACTTTCTTCCCTATTAAGTAGACAAGTTAATAACATCAAGAAAGGATTGGTTTGTCAAGAGAAGCTGTGACGGTGATAAGATTTCTTTATTTGAGAGTGTCTCTAAAATCTCTTTTCCATGAAAGAAGTTATCCTGTGTGGGCTGTTGGCCAAGAACCTTGCCATCGTTGTTATTATCAAGACAAGTAACCTTAGGTATAGTTCTTCTCTGTGCGGATCAAAGTGGTCGATGTTCACGCTCCCTTATAATTTCTTGGCCTGGCTTGTGAGAGCTCTCCAGGGCAAGGAGGCTTAGCTGCAGGCGGCGTATCACTTCTGTCCCTTGGCCATGCCCACTGCCCAGCCCTGTGCTGAACCCTTGTCCCTCCAGCCTAGGTTCCTGGGAGAAGCAGCATCAAATAGAAGTGAAGAGCTCAGGCGTGGGAGTCAGGTGGGTCTGATTCCCAGCTCATCGCCTACGAGCCGTGTCATCTCTATGTACGTCAGTCTTCTCATCTGTAAAATGGAGATAATGCCAGTGAAGGTTGAAATTAGTAACTGTAAAGTGCTGAAACCACATCTAGCACTTACTACGTGCTTAACATGTTAGTTCTGATCGTTATAAAAGCCTCTTCTCCCCATCCGCACCTGCTGCCCGATTAACCTCCCTAAAGCACAGCGCCGTCATCTCACACCCCTGCTCGAAAATCCCCCATGGCTCCCACTGCACGTTTAGTGACTGTTCTCTGACCTGCCCTCTAAGGGCCTCAGAGGCAGAAACTCTATCTTTTCCTTGAACACAATAAGAAGTCATTCACATTTGCTAGGGGAGTGCCCACCCTCAAGGTGGGAGAACTGAGACCCTCAGGAACGGAAGTGCGGCCACCTGCAGCCCCAACCTGAAGGTGAGGACAGGATGCCTGGCCACAGGCCAGAACAGGCAGTCACTGCAGTTATAACTCACACTCAGCGATGAGCTCAGGCCAGGTGGCAGATGTGACATCATTGTTCTCATTCAGCCCTTGGAGGTGGCCCAAACCTCAGCTCCTATAGCTCAGGTGGGAAGCCTAAGGCAGCAGAGACCCCCCACCCCCCATCTGGAGCCCTGGACAGAGAACACAGCAAGCGTCACACCCTGCATCTCAGCTGGCAGAAGGCAGGCCAGTGTATGGAGGAAGGGGCACTGGGTTGGAGGAGGGAGGCCCGTGTTCAAAACCAGACTCTTCACCTGGTGGGGAGAACTTGTCCGTGTCAATGAACTTCTCTGAGCCTCTGTTTTTCCATCTGTAAAATGGGAAGATAATACCCATTTTGTAGGAATGGAACAAATGCCAGAGCACCTGTACAGTGCCCGCATGGGCACTCAGTAACTTGCAGATGTTCTGCTCGGTCCATCACAGTTGTTCTTCCAGACTGCCAGCCTCTTGTTCTCTTTAGCAGAAATTTTCCTCGCCTGGCCTGCACCCCAAGATGAAGGAAAGGGGTGGTGTTTTGGCAGAGGAGGAGAGGAGGAACAGTCCAGATCTTCCCAGATTCCTGGCAAGCGTGAGCGGCGCAGCAGGGGAGAAGTAGTTCTGTCTGGTTTTCCCAGAGATTTTTCCACTCGGGTGATGCCAAGCTCAGGAAGCCAGAAGTAAAGTGACAGACCCTGCTGCTGGTTCAGGCAGGGTGGTGTTTTTCTCTTGATTCATTCAACAAATGAATGGATTTGTTGGGATTCCAGGCACCGCGCTTGGCACTGGAACATTCAGCGGCCAGTAGAACAGACACAGACTCTGCCCTCATGGGGCCTTCGTTCTAATGCGGGTGGAGGCGATAAACGGCATAATCTATGGGTGAAGTACGTCAGAAGGAGGTACAAGCGATGGAACCGAAGGAAAGAGGGATTGGCAGTGCCAGGGACTCGTGTTAATAATAGGGTCATCAGGACAGGCCTCACAGAAAGGGGTCATTTGAGATGCCAATCACCTGCTCCCCTGAGGAACCCCTGGGAAGCCTGTGGGCTCAGAATCAGGGCCAGTGCCTTTCATGAGCTCCTAGGAAAGGAGCGAAATCCAGAAGGCCTGGTCCCAGCCCGGATGGCACGCCCTTCCTCCAAAACCCTGCAAATGACGTGCAGATCATTCAGCCTGAGATGCAGGACCTCGCGGTCTGGCCCCAATGTGTCTGTTTTCTTAGCAGATCCTCCTCACCCTACCTTTGCAGCCAAGCCAGTCAACCCGGCCATTTCTGGAATATGCCACCCTCTGCTTCCCTCCTCCACTCATTTGTCCCCTTTGCCTGCTCCCGCTGGTGTCTGTCAGCCCAGACATCCCAGCTGCCACCTCTCTGAAGCCTTCCCCGGCCCCCCTGGGGCTGTGGTCTCTGAGCCCCATCACCTTGGCGTGTACCTTTCTAGAGCCTGGCCCTTCCTCTGGGTGTAGGCATTGGCTTAACTGTCTGATCTCTCTGCTGGGCAAGAAGTGCCCTGGGCAGGGCCTGGAGGTCTTTCACCTCCTGCAGGTGGGGGCCTCAGCAAGCATTGGCTGAATTGAGTGTGTGGGGAGCTCAAAGGCCCCCGGCAACACTGGGACAAGAAGGGTGGGGGAGCCTCTGGTCCCTCAGACAAAGAGGCAGGTGGGCGGCCAGCAGGAAAGGAGCGAGGGAACTGAAACGAAGGAGCTAGTGAAGGAAGGGGAGAGAGAAGTCCCCACCAAGTGTCCTCCAGAGAGACAGACTGTGAGACAGATGGATGAGTCTCCCCCTGAGATAGCTACTGCTCCCTCCCTTCAGCATCTCAGGCCAGTGCTTCCTTGTGTCTAACTAGAATACCTTTTGCTGCAGCTGGAGCTCATTTCCTCTGGTTCCATCCTCTGGATTCAGGCTGCTCTTTGAATCCGCATTCAGCATGAATCAGAGTGGCTTTCCTGACCCCCCAGTCGTTCTCAACCTTCCTAATGCCACAACCCTTTAATACAGTTCCTCATGTTGTGACCCAACCATGAAATTATTTTCGTTGCTACTTCATAACTGTAATTTTGCTACTGTTATGAATCATAATGTAAATATCTGATATGCAGGATGTATTTTCATTGTTCGCCACCCACAGGTTGAGAACCGCCGCAAGCCCAAGGGGCAGGAGCAAGGCCATCACGAGGCTGACCCCTGGCCTGGGGACTTGTGCTTTAGTTGAGGAGGCCACACAGAGACTACCTGGGGGCCAAAGCGTGGGGGCCACCACGGGTCACAGAGGTTGTGCCAGCCAGTCACCCCCTCACCCTCCATACAAGCAAATCCATAAACAGAGCCCCCACCACAGGAGCCCTGTGATTCTCAGCCCTGGTGCTCTGGGCTCTCTGCCCTGCAGGCTCTGTGAAGCCATGTGAGCCAGACTCCCAGCCTCTGCCCTCTGGCTCCCGCCCATTGCCCATCACCCATCGCTGATCGCTGGAGCAGCTGAGCTCACAGAGAGAGCCCCTCCACCGCTCTCCAATTCCCCACCCAGACCCTTGGCAGCCAGCATCTCCTTTCCTATTTAGACAGATGGGGCCAGAGCCTGGTGTCCCTCCCATCTCTGCTGCCCCAAGGGGTGGTGTGTTCCCATCTGGGGACCCCAACTCCCTCAGGGGAAAACCTTAATGCAGTCTGAGTCCAGCTCCCCCTCTATTTTGGTGCAGGCATGGTCTCCTCCTGGAATGCCCTGCCCCTGGCCTCCACAGGGCAACTCCTCTTCAGGGGGAAAGCCCCATATGCACTCAGAGCTGAGAATGTGATTGCTGGACGCAAACTGTCTGAGCTCAAATCTTTCTTCAGCCGCAATAGCTCCCATCTTGGGGTTGTGAGGATTAAGAGAACTCCTACTTGCAGCGTCTTATCA
Source organism: Myotis lucifugus (assembly GCF_000147115.1). Classification (NCBI taxonomy): domain Eukaryota; kingdom Metazoa; phylum Chordata; class Mammalia; order Chiroptera; family Vespertilionidae; genus Myotis; species Myotis lucifugus. Next base: position 451,159 of record NW_005871082.1, read on the forward strand.
CAGTGCCAGCCATAATCCTTCAGTAAATGTGACTGCTGCTATCCATCCTCTAAGAGCTCCCTTGGCTAACACCTCCTCCAGGCAGCCTTTCCAGATTTCCAGGGCTCAGGCAAGTGCTCCTCCTTTGTGCTCCCCACACTCTTTCACCAGGCCTCTGGAGTCTACTTATGCATACCTGTCATGGTTTCTTTGGAGGGTGGGGGGTCACTAAAATCTTATGCCTAGTCTCTAAGTGCCTTGAGAGCAGACACCAGAATCTGGCCCATTATTTTGCTGAATAAATGATTTCATGAGTGGCATGTGGGCAGCTGGGAGAGACTAGGACTGAGCTGCCAGGACTGACTTTCCACGGCCTGTCCTGGAAGACCAGACGCCCACGCTGAGCAATGTTGACCTCCCCCAGGAACTTGTTAGAGGTGCAGATTCTCAGGCTCCAACCCAGACCTGCATCAGAGACTCTGGGGTGGGCCCAGCCACCTGTTTAACAAGCCCTCCAGGCGATGCCCACACAACGTGGCTCTGATGTTTCACAGTAACGCAGATTCATAGGAGTGGGAGCCCCTCTCGGGGTCTCTGCTCTGCTGAGGGCTTCCAGGAAGGCCGTCCGGCTGGGCCCCCAGGGACTGGCTCCTGCTGGACCCACGCTCCTGAGCTTGAGACCCTTTTGCTCATAGGACAGGGGTAATGGGGGACACTCTCCACATAGACCTCCCCTTCCCCAGGCGGCCCAGGACTGGGGTTGCTGCTCCAACCTGGCTAGTCCCCCCCGCCCCCGTTTCAGGTGTAAAACATAATGATTTTATATTTACATATATTGCGTAATGAACACCACAGTGACATCCATGCATAGTTACAGCTGCATAGTTATAGCTGCAAGGTCATATTCTGTGGCTCTAGATGGACATGACTGTGGGAGGAACACTATTCAACCCAGTACCTCTACACGTCCCAAATCACACAGGTACAGAGACGGAGGGACAGGGACAGAGACAGAGGGACCGACACAGCCAGCCCCGGCGGGGGAGAGCTCTCAGACCCTGAGGCGGGGCGAGCCCCCCCAGTGCCAGAGCTGCCCTTTCCTCGGGGCCCAGCACAAAGTGGGTCGCACCCTATGATAGTGTCTGTCCCATGGTGATGCTTTTCATGTTGGCTTTGCTTCCTGTTGTTGTTTTGTTTGGTTAGATCTACACACAGTACGAAACTCAAAAAGTGAAAAAGGGAATATAATGAACGCAAGCCGTCCTCGCCCTGCCTCAGCCTGTACCTAGTGTCTCTCCCAGAAGGCAGCACTGTCGCGTTTCCTGGGTCTCCTTTCAGAGAAACCCAGCCACGGGCAGGCTTGCAGAGACTGTTCTCTGTGTGCTGCCTGCTTCCTGCTTGCTTCGCTGAACAGGCATCTGTTACTCTTTTTTCTGATTGGCTGCTTTCACATTGTTTGGGTCTCCCCCCCCCCAGCCCCCCACCTTACTGTGCTCTCAGAGGGCAGAGCCGTCTGCGATTTGTCTTTCCTCCGCACATCCTAGCTCAGTGCCCACACAGAGCAAGTGTTCATTTAAGGCTGGTTCTCTCTACACATCGACGAGTCATCAGTAGCTGGTTGGGTCTGTGTGGGCCGGGGCTCAGCCTCCTGGCTCGAGAGGTCTCTCTGTCTCCCCCGGCTTGTGGCACCATCCACCAGAGTCCATCCTGGCAGCAGGCATTGCTGGGTGGGTGGCGCCCAGCAGCATCCTGCCTGTTTGCTCCTGCTGCTGAGCGCCTTCATCCCGGCTCTAGGCTCTAGCTGGGGCTGGCTCTGAGATCCGTGGGGCATCCGCCATGGCTGCACTCCTCTCCCTGCCCCTTCTCAGTCCACTCAGATTCCTGCAGGGTAGGGGGTGGCAGGGAAGAGGCTGGGAAGAGAACAGCACTGTGAGGGGCGGGGAGTGCGGCTGCTGTGGACCCCTTTGCCCAGAGGCCTTTGCTAGCTGAAGGCTTAGTCTGGACTTGTTACCACGGAGACGGGAATTACTGCAATAACTCAGGGTTGAACTGGAGCCTGCAGCCTCACTGGTTCTGAAGGGAATGTATTTGCTCCACAACACAGATAGGAGATGTGCCACATTTTTTCTATATCAAGACTGAAATGCTGCCTCTGCCCAAGATTTCACCATGTCCTCCATGTACTGATGGGGCAGAGCACCAGGGGAAGGTGGAGATAGCGCTGGGCAGGGGCTGCCAGCCCTGTGCAGTGGGAAGCTAAGGCGGCGTTAGCCAGCAGCACCCTCTGCTCATCTGTGGCAGGAGGGGCTTCGGTTAAAGGATTTGAAAGGACCCCTCCTGCCACAACACTCTGAGTTTGAGATCATGGGGCCAGATGAGCCCCCTTAGCCCCACTGCCCATCATTCCTTTCTCCAATCAATATTTACAAAGCACTGAGCTCTGCCCAGCACAGCAGAAAAAATGAGCAGACACAGCCATGGGCTCTGTCATCGAGGAGCTTTCCATCACTGGAGGAGTCAGCCATTGGCTACGTCATCCCATAAATAAACAGCACAGTTCTAGGTCCTCACAAGGAAAATAATACCTGACTGCAGTGAGGCATTGCTGGGCGCTGAGCACTGTTCTGCCTCGTGTGACTTGGTTCATGCTGTCCTCACATGCACCCAATAGTTGCTGTTAACATCTCCATTTTACAGATAAGGACACTGAGGCTCAGGTTAAGAAACTTGCCTGAAGACATGGAGCTAGTAAAGAGACAGGGTTTGGACCCAAAGAGCCGAGGTCCCCCTAGGAACCCAGACTTAAATGCTACATTATGGCAGGCTGGCCCCACTTGCCCAACTGAGGGCTGTACTGGGGGGACAGAACCCCCTCCCCGATCACTTGATCACTGCACCTGGGTCTTGATGCTGTGGCCAGCACCATGCCACATCTGGGGGGAGAGGGACGGGGAGGGACCACTGGCTTCCTAGCAGAACCCCAGGGGTCTGGTGGTTACCGTGGCCCACGTGATGCAGGTTTAAGTCTTGATCTTCCTGCACCAGGCTCAGCCAGACCCTGAGGGGAGGGAGGAGGGGGTGGCATCAGATTTAGGCCTGAATCTTTCTGAGTAGGCAGCCTGTACAGAACCCCCGGGCCCCTGCACTCCCTCCACCCCATCGACAAGCTTGAGCAGGAGCTGGTAAAAATAAGGCACTTGAAGAGGGAAGAAAGATTTGATGCAAAAGAATGAAGGAAAGATGATTGTGTGCATGCCTGGAAATATCAAGCCTTCCTTTCTAAATATGACTTTTTCCAATGATAAACAGTAAAGCATGTTCCTGTTAAATAATTTGTCAAATTCAGAAAAAAGTTTTAAAAAAACACCCACATTTCCACCACCCAGAGATGAATGGTCTTTTTTTCCTACAGGTATAATTTTTTTTTTTACTCTTTCTTTCCCTTTTTCATTTTTAGAATTGAGCGCGTCTAGTTTAACAGCATCATATCTTGCTGTTCTTACTTTCTTGTCTTTTTAGCACAAGCAGGGAGTCACCCCTCCTCTGGTGTCTCTGAGTCACTGCCCAGCTCCCAGGGGCGTGGACATGGATGACGTCCCCACAGCTGCCTCTTCCTCCTGCCTCTGGCCCCATTTGGCAACTGTTGTGGCTACTTGCTGACTCAGGGCCATGGGCAGAAAGGCAGGGGCCCCTGGATGGGGGTGCAGGGCCTTCAGGGCAAGAAAAGGAACCTTCCTGGCAAGGAGAGGGGTCCCGGAGGTGAGGTGGGTGAGGGGGAAGCCTGCACTCTCAGCTTCCAGCCCAGGGCCAGATGGCCACTGTCTCCCCTTGCTGCACTCCAGCTCCCTCAGCCCCCCAGCCTTTCCTCCCCATTAGCGGAGAGGCTGTTAGAGGTAGTACAGATCTGTACCCCAGAAATACAGCCCTCCTGGGATGGGCAAAGCAGCTCCATCCCCAATGGTGCCTCAGAGGCCCCAGGATGCAGTGGAGCCAGACACTTAGATTCCAGTCCTGCCTCTGTCTCTCTCCAGTTGTGTGACTTTAGGCCCATTATTTAACCTCTGCAAGCCTCAGTTTCTCTACCTGTAAAGCGGGGATACTGATGCCCACCTCTTAGGCTGCTACCTCTTAGCTTGCTCATGAGGTGTCATTGATGGTCAGTGAGATAACCATAAGGAGGCACCCGGTCCCATGCCTGGCCCATGCCAATGTCCACGTCTTCTCCCCCTTGTTCTGAGGCTTTCTCAGGGCCTGGAATGTGTTCCCAACACTTCCTGTCAGTGTTTACTCTACTCCATTTAGCTTCTGTATTCAGCCTGGGGGCTCTGTTCTGGAGCGGGTTGGGGAGTCAGGTGTCTTGGGTTGAGGTCCCATTGCTCACGGGCTGCCTGACCTGGACTAGTTACTTGCCCTCTCTGTGCCCAAGATTCCTCATCTATAAGTTAGGATATTAGCAGAACCTACCTGTTCTTTGTTTAGGAAGCAAAAACCACTCTAAGAACTTTAAGCAAAGCAGAAGTTAATACAGGGAATTCTGTGCTCACAAAATCATCAGAAGAGTTAAAATATGGGTCTTCAGAACAGAGCAGAATTGCTGCACCAGACAGCTCCTCAGCCACAGCCAGGACGGGACTCCTGGAGCTTCACCTGCAAGCCAGGGTCAGGGAGCCTCTGCAGCCTCTCGCTCCTCATCCACCCCCGACCCTCCAGGACCCAGAGGCTGGGCATTGGCCTGCTGCAGAGAACTGCTTCCTCTCCTCAGCATTGCTTGTCAGCAGAGCACAGCCCAAGCAGCAGGAAGGAGGTCCCCCTCCCCGCTTCCGCCTTATAAATCTCCCCCCAGCACATGTAATTGATGGAACCCACTCTGCAGTCAGAACCCCCGCTGCAAGGGAGTGCTGGAAATGTAGTTTTAACTTTCTAGCTTCTGCAGTATAGCAAGGCACATTAGAAAGAGGGGGGAAGGGATGCTAAAGGCCATTGACTAGATCCAACATGTCATCTGATAGGTGCACTAAGAAAGCTGGCACACTGCCTGGCACATAGAAACCTTTCAGTAGATGTTAGCGGTGAATGTTGTTATTAGGCCAGGGGCATCCGCAAGTACTGCCGGGCACTACCCACAGAACCCTGGCAAAGAAAAGTAGCAGCAACAGCAGTAGCTGCAGCGGGCACGTGGCGCTGTCCATGGTGCTGAGCGCCCTTCTGCTGCTCCCGGATGCTGGCTGGCTGGCTGCCTTATTATTGAAATGGGCTGGATGGCGAGGTGGAACCCTAGTCCACTCACCTTATTCTGCGGCTTCAGGGGCATCTGAGGGGGCCATTTGGGGCTTCTGAAGGAAGTCTTACCTCAGTCCTAGGAAGAAGATAGCAAAGGCAACATTCAACATTTGTGGTACTCCTAGTTTACAGAAACGTCTCCACATACCCTCTCCTTTAACTCTCACAGCCAACCTGATGTAGGCAGGATGGACATAATCATATCCATTTTATTTTATTTTTTAATATATTTTTATTAATTTCAGAGAGGAAGGAAGAGGGAGAGAGAGATAGAAACATCAATGATGAGAGAGAATCATTGATTGGCTGCCTCCTGCACGCTCCCACTGGGGATCGAGCCCGCAACCTGGACACGTGCCCTTGACTGGATTCAAACCTGGGACCCTTTAGTCTTCAGATCGATGCTCTATCCACTGAGCCAAACCGGCTAGGGCATCATACCCATTTTATAGAAGAGAAAACTGAGCAGCTGCAGGTTAAAGTGCAGTTAATAAACAGTAGATCCAGATTTACACCCAATCTCCCGACCCCAAATCATACATTCCCTCTACTCCATGCTGTGAGCTGGAGAACAAGACTTGCTCCTGAGTGTAGCCCTGGATAAAGGAACATCTATCTTTCATTGAGGCCTCCAACATGCTGGTTGTTGTGGGAGGACCACAATGACAAGGGTCCTGCCATCAAGGAGTCCACAGATTTGCTAGGGAACTGGCTGTTTGTGTGCCTGCAAAAATGAGAGAATAGTGCCAGGCAGTGGTAGCAAAAGCCAACTGTGTAAAGAGGGTGGGGACAAGGCACAGGCTGGGCTGCTCAGCAGAGGAAGGTTCAGGGAATAGGATTTGAGCTGGGCCCAGGGGTTGTAAATGCTGAGGAGACCAAGGTTCCAGTGTAGCCCAAGAGGAAGTGGCTCAAGCTCAGTCAGGGCAGTGCAAGTAGCCCTGAGACATGAGGACAGGACAGAGGGCAGGCATGGTGCCCCATGAAGAAGAGGCCATGCCGGTGACCTCTGGCACAGGGAGAAATGCAAGAGTTTGCAGATTCAAGTGAAGAGAGGGCGTGGCCTCTGTAGGTCTCCAGCCAGATTTCCTCAGACTCAGCTGGGAGTGGGGGAGGGAAGAGCTCCTGAGAGGAGGCTATAAGGACAGGTCTAATGCCCCATTGCAACATGGTTTAAAGCAGCGGTCACCAACTGGTGGTCCGCGGACTACTGGTGGTCCGTGAGGTCCGAAAGGTTGGCGACCGCTGGTTTAAAGGGCACTGAGCTACCATCCTTTACCCCCAAATCTCTTTATTCTCCCTCCTTATTTAGGGGGAGTTAGAAAACATTTTGGATGGTCAAGAACTCCTTATTCAGATGCCAGTAACCCTCATAACGTTAAGCTGGTGTTTCTCTATGTTGGCTGTACCTAAGAACTGACTGGAGATTTTCATTCTTAGAGTCTGGAGTGGGGTGTGAGTATCTGGATCTACTAAACACCTTCCAGGTCATTCCAGTGCCCCCCCCCAACCCCACCCCACACTGAGGACTCACTGATCCAAGCCCAAGAGCACTGAATGGGGAGCCATAAATTCAAATTCAAATACTTACTCCAGCCTTAGGCAAATCTCTTAGCCTACTGGCAACCCAGTGTCTGCATATATGAAGTTGGGCAAACCATCCCCTAGTGTGAAGATATAAGGAGGTTGGGGCCCCAGGGCAGTTTAGAGCAAGGAAGAGCTTACTGACACTTAGGAGAAGATGCACGGCCAGCCGGCATGGTGGGCGGGGAAGGACATTAAGTGGAACCCTCATTACAGTGACACTCCACTCCTCCAAAGGACCTGCGAACCTGGGCCACCGAGCTGCTGTCCTGAAAGGGGGCTGGGGTGGCCGATCTGAGAGCAGTGGGCATGGAAGCGGGTGTGAGCAGCATCCCAGAGCAGAAGGGGAGCTGGGAGGGGGTGCCCACGGCCAGGAACTCCAGTTTATGTTCGCAAGGTCCAGAACCATGGGAAATAATCTTTGCTGTGGTTAACAAAATGGTGATGAATTATTGAAGAGACTGAGAAGGTCAGATGGCAGCAGGGGGTGGGGTGGGGAGTGGGTGGATGCATTGCTCTGGCTTTGTGAACTCTGGGGGGTCAGGGTTAAGGGAGAAGGTAGGTGGGGTGGGCCCTCCCCACCCCTCCCATTTGCTCTCCAAGCACAGCAAGAACAGAGGCAGCAGTCCCCGATCAGCTGCAGTTTGTGGGGTACGGGACAATTCTTCCCATACTCCACCTCTTTCCTCTGCTGGTTCCAGAACAGAGTAGGTGGAAGGATACTAGGGATGGTCCAGTCTGGGCTAATATTGAACACATACAGTTCTCAAGGACAGTGCAGAGGGCTTTATAGGAATTATTTTATTTCCTGTTTACAATGACCCGTGAGGCAATACTGTTATTATCCCCACTTTCCAGAGGTGGAAATGAGGCTCAGGAGGTCTGATGGCCCATGGTCACACAGAGCTAGCAAGAATGGATCTGGGATTTAAACCCAGTCAGTCTGTTCCAGAGAGCCCACATCTCCCTGACACCCTGAACAGCTTCCCTGAGCTCTGATTTGAATGAAATTCACGGCCAAAGAGAGGCGTTCCCTGATGCTCCCCTCTTTCCACTCCCACCCCCACCACACTCCCACAACAGGCAGATCGGTGCCTCTGCTCCATGTTCCTTTAACCGACTCAGGTTTCAAGCTTTGCTCTGTCCAGTGTGGTGCTTCGATCTCCAGAAAGCTTCTTTTTTTAATTTTTTTTTTAATAATTAAATCTTTATTGTTCAGATTATTACATTTGTTCCTCTTTTTTCCCCCCATAACTCCCCTCCTCCCAGTTCCCACCCCACCCTCCGCCCTCACTCCCCACCCACTGTCCTCATCCATAGGTGCATGATTTTTGTCCAATCTCTTCCCGCACCCCCCACACCCCTTTCCCCCCCAAGCATAGTCAGTCCATTCCCTTAACTATGTCCCTGATTCTATTATAATCACCAGTTCATT
>NW_005871082.1:459533-460917 GCF_000147115.1 Myotis lucifugus
CAGGCCTGGCAAGAGTAGCTACTCAGCGAATCTTGTTAAGGGGATAAATGAGCCAATGAAAGAACAAGCCAGCGAGCCATTCCCCAATGCTAGCCCCGAGTCTTCATTTCCATTTTCCTACCACACCACGCTCAGTCTCCCCTCTGAGCTCTGCCCACACTTCCCCACCGCACTGTGCTGTTCCTGCACCTGCTCACGGCTCCCCCTGGAAGTCACTTTCTTGCAGAAGGCTCCAGCTATTGGCTAGGGGTAGCCTTTGCCTGCTCGCTTGCATGTCTCCTCAGCGAGCCTCACAGCCTCATGTGGGTGGGGACCAGCCTTCCAGGCCCCCAGAGCCTGGCCTGATGCCTGGCTTGGGGTAGGTACTCAACCCTTCCTTGTGGGAAGAAGGAGAGAGGGATGAAAGGGGGAGGAAGAGAGGGAGGGATGCTTTTGGGATGGGAGAGGATGAGGGAGTGGGAGTTGAGTGGAAAAGAGCAGCATCCAGAAGGCAAACCTCCTTCCCGGAGCCAGATGGGTGCCCAGAGCTCTCCTCAGCCCAGGACCCCTCCCTGCTCCGCATGCATAGTATTAAGCAAATAATAACAACAGTCCTTACGGCTGTGTAGCAGCTCACCCAGTGCTCTCACATCCTGGGCCTGGGTCCAGTCCCCAGACAGACCCGAGACAGGCTCATAAGCCACTGGCCTCGTTTTAAAGCTGAGGATTCAACAAATGGAGCTGGGACCATTGTATAGCCACATGGCAAAAGATGAACTTGGACTCTTATCTCACATCATACGTAAAAATTAACTCAAAATGGGTCATAGACTTCAATGTAAGAGCTAACGTTATAGGATTTTTTTTTAAACTTATCCTTATTGTTGAAAGTATTACAGACATCCCTCCTTCTCCCCCCATTCATCCCACCACCCCGCTCCTGCCCCCCTAACATTATAATATTTTAAGGCACAAAATCTTTAAGACCTTGAGTCAGGCAAAGATTTCTTAGATATGTTACCAAATGTATGGTCCATAAAAGAAAATTGGATGAATTGGACTGTGTCAAAATTCAAAATCTTGATGCTTCAAAAGACACTGTGATGAAAATGAACAGACTGGGAAGGACTATGTGTGAAACACACATGTGATAAAGGACGAGCTTCCAGAGCATGGAGATGAGGAAAGGGGCCCTGAGGGATGTCGCTGCCAGAGAGGAGGCCTGGGTAACTGAGCCTGCTGGTCTCCCCACTGTATTTGTTCCTTTGCAGCAGCCGGGTAGCTGAGTGGAGCCTCCAGGCCTGAGTTGGAGCCTCGCTGGAGAACTGACCCAGGTAAGAATTCTCACCAAGGCCTTCAGACCCGCCAGGTTCGCCTCCCTCCCCCTTTACCCATCTGCTTCCTC